>NW_010301905.1:7331-24060 GCF_000700745.2 Antrostomus carolinensis
AAGGACCAGATTCTCCCCATCAGTATGATTAACACGCTGAAACAAACAAATCTGCATGGGCACAGCAGGGGATATCTGGAGGGAGTCTTCAGGACAGTCCAAAATGCCCTCTCAGAGAGCTGCTGCATCAATTAATCAAATACTTAATTGTGAAGGTGAATATGATTTCAATTACCTTTTTTCAAGTCCTTCCTCTGTTTCAAACCAGTTCATTAATATACCTGTGCACATGACTAAGACAGCGAGTGCCTGGCCTACCCAAGGCATTTATAACTCATGCATGGATATATAGAAAGTCACTGCTCTGATACTCAGTTACACCACAGTTAAAACTGTAAGACAAACTTGGGTTTCATATACATATGCCATTGGCCTTGCCACAGTCCATCAGCTTAGAAGGAGTGGGAGAGAGATCTCACCTGTTTCAGTCTTAATTTATAGAAAAATCTGTTTATTTTCACCATTATATGTAGGAACTGTAGTGTTCTTTAATCCTTCAGTAGCTAAAATATACTTAGGATTTTTTTTATTTCTTCCCAATATGTTTACAGTCCTAAGTGAGGCACAGTGAAGAAAATCAGTTAACTGATAATTGTTGCCATAAAAAATTGTCTCAGAAGGGAGCTAAAACAAAAAGGACCAAGGCCAAAGCTATGTGTTGGGTCCTGAAATTTTAGTATAAGAATAATACATATTTTTGTGTTTGTTAATTTCATAGCTTTGAATCTCTTCCAAAGTTGAAAACAGAACATTTTTTATCAGAAATTAAAAGAAGTATTGTTTATTTGTTTTGAGTAAAATACAGTAGGAATAGAAAGTATTGCAATCCAAGGACTAAAAAGTAACATTAGAATATGCTGTTATTGAAATTGATATCTGAGATTTAGGTTCAGTTACTGGTGCTTGCTGTTTAATAAGTATGATTACCTGGCATGAATTCTGCAGAGCAGTAGTCAAGCTCTCTGTGTACATGGCAATATGCAGGGCTGCTAGTTTGTATCTCAGGATATCTATAACCTATGCTACTGCACAGTTTTGCCCTTCATTTCTCAGCTCAGAAAACCATCATATTGCTATAACACTTTTTATTCTAGAGCTATCTCATTCAGAAGAAATCTAAATCAGTTCTGATTCTAGAGATATCTTACACAGAGGTAGCTACAGTATCTGTGCTTTATGTTTCTTTACATTATTTATACATTCCCAATGAAAAGCATTTGCAAACAAAGTAATTGTTCTGTACTTCAGTTCCCCTCAGTTCATTAAATAGGAGATAACAGCATTCCTTTTATCTTTCTCATTTAGACAGAAGTTCTAAGACTCAGAGACTCGTTTTTTACTGTGTTTCTTCAGTGGTTAAAGAAATATTATAATTTTATTTAAACAATAAATATTAAAAATGGATGGAAATACTTAAACAGCTAAAGACACAAATATAATTTGTATCTACAATTAAAATTACAGTCAAGTCACAGGAGGTGACCTGTGTCATACAGATTTAGCCCTGGTGGATCATTCTTCAACTTTATAGTGCAATATGGAAAGAAATACAATTTTTCATAGCAAATACTCCATTTTAGCTAGACTGTTAGTTAGGGGAAAATATGTCCCAAGCATTTTGGTCTAGAGATATCTACAACTAGCCAATAAAGCTTATACCAAGTTCATCAGAGTTGCTTCCTTCCAAACCTCAGGCTAGGCTCAAGCTGTGGTTTCTGACAAGAGCAGGTAGCTCTCTAATGTTTGTTGAACAATTTGCAAAGATGATATATTTGTCTGAATTCTGAAATATACAGACTTAAGGGATTCATGAACTAGAAGCTTTGTTTTGAATGACAGAATGCAGATTTCTCATCTAGCCTCGAACAGTCATATTTTATATATGATCTTTTCTTTGTGTTTTAACTTCCATGTTTGTAAAAAATAATAAGATTTTATTGGTGTTCTGACTGTGCATCCTCTACACTATATTTTCTGCTCAAGGGGAAAAATGTTCACTTGCAAAACTGGAACTTGATTTCACGCTTCTTGGAGAAATCCCACATACTTCAATTTACAGCTAACACATATAAAAGTTTAAAATGAGAGAGAGTGTTCTGGATAAAAGGAAGACTGAGAAGGATCTCAGTCCTTCTAATTCCTACGTTTTGTCCTAAAATTAGAAATCACTTTACAGAGTCTGGATACTTACAAAGAATAATGTGGTAGTATAAAAAATGAACTAGACTAGTGTGCTGGTTTTCGCTGAGATACTGTTAATTTTCTTCATAGTACCTAGTATGGGGATATGTTTTGGACTTGTGCTGAAAAAAGTGTTGATAACACACTGATGTTTGAGTTGTTGCCATTCAGTGCTCATACTAGGTCAAGGACTTTTCAGCTTCTCACCTTGCCCTGTCAGCAAGTAGAAGTTGGGAGGGGACACAGCCAGGACAGCTGACCCCAGCTGAGCAAAGGGTTATTCCATACCATATGATGTCATGCTCAGCCTACAAAGCTAGGTTAAGAAGAAAGAAGTGGGAGATGTTCAGAGAGTTAGTGTTTGTCTTCCCAAGTAACCACTATTCATTATAGAGCCCTGCCTTCCTGGAGATGGCTGAACACTTGCCAATATTCAGAGTAAATATTTCCATTGGGGCACACAAAGGAAAAGGGGTATAAATTACTGATAATAACATAATAATAACAACATTTGTCACTATTTAACCTTTAGCTAAAGAAACCAAAGCACTTTGCAAAGTATATGAGTGTTACATATTCTTGACAGAAGAATCATCTCATTTATTACTGAAATCCAGCTACTTCTCAGTTAGAAAGTAACAACCTTTTCAAAGATACTGTGGCCTTACAGGACATTTCAGGAGACAAAATAAAAGATAAATCCCGTTCAAATTATTTGCCTCTGTGTGAGGAAAACAATTGAAAATGGCCAAGAAAAAAACATGCAGAGTTATTTTCTCCTCAGATCTTCTGGAGTTTTGATGAGCTGGCAGGAAAATAATATGCAAGAGGAAAACACCATTCATTAAGATTAGAGTGACTACTCATACTGGTACAGACTAGACCGTACTTGAGACATCTACAGGAGCCCACTTGAAATATAAAACATATAATTATGTCAAAATTAATACAAAAAAATCATAAGAGAGAAAGTGACTTTTGAAATTCTGAACAAGTAGAAAGAATAGAAAACTATTTATATATGGCTGCTGTAATTCAAAGAAAAAAGCTATGTCATTCTGCCTGCTGAATTATTGAGCTGAAGTTCAAAACTAATTTCTTCACTATTGTCCTTCCACATTCATTTTTTTCTCTACATTGTCTGTGGAATTAGAAAGTCAACAATGTTTCCATTTAATTAGATGGTAGAATCTTAACTGCAGAGCTGCTCAGTGTCCATGCGACTTAGTCCTTCCTGGTGTACCAATGACATAAGTTCATTTTCCTTATAACTTCTGAACCATAAATTGCTTAGGACTTTAGAAGTTCTTTAAAAGATTTCTTTCTTATAATAAGACTATAAAGTGATCTACATGCTTGTACAAGACATATCACATGGAAATAGAGACAAAATATACTTCGCAACATAGAGTTGTTTCTGACAAGTCAGATGGAGCTGGAAACTGGCATATAGCTTTAGCAGCTTTTCATTTAGTAAGATTAGAAATAGGTAAACCCATTATTCTTGTATTATATTTTAACAAGGTATAGATAGATGGAATTATCTAATGAACCTTAATAGCAACCATTACATTTTAATGCACAGTGGAAGAAGTAGACATTTGTCCCTGTTAATCAGAGCATGTATGTCTAAAGTATTTCCATCAATTTAAAGATGCTAAAATATACTAAAAATGAACATACTGTTTTTTCAGAAGAATCATGAGAGACAGGTTTCTTAGTACATAGAATTGAATAAAGCTCTGATAATAGTTGCACATAATAGAATTTATAGAAAAAAAAAGAAAGCAGGCTGCACTTGGCATTTCAAATTAGGTTTTACATCTCATATGTATTTATTTTAGGTCTCTGCAGCTAGCCTCAGGCATTAGTTGTTCATCTACTATATCGATAATGATTAACCATTTAAAAAAAAAAACAAAAGAGAATATTCTACAGTGGAGAACATTGGATGGATAAACAAATATTTTTAACATTAAAAAAAAAACTGCTTTCAGAGTGTAAAAAAGTAAGAGATTACCTAGTTGTAAAATCACACGCTTAAAATAATCTATCAAGAAAAAGGCATGACATCTGAAGACAACCAGGAAACTACTTTGTTGAACAGTAACAAGAAGCAGTTAAGTTTCATCTAGAGGTATATTTTCACATTTGGTTGGGTTTGGTTTTTTTTAAATCTTTGTGAAACAGGATTTATAAAGGAAATTCTAATGGATTTAAGGTTTAACTATTGTTATCCCAGCATTGTATATTCAAAGTAGATTCTATGAAAGGGCAAGCTTATAAATTCAGAGATGTTAAAACCAAAAATTACTTTCAAGACCATCTACTCTGATCTCTTGACCTAAATATAATCTAAATTTTTACCTAAGATAAGTGTGATAGTATATTGTGAGTTTGGATTTCAAGCTAGTTAAGGACAAGATTTCAAAGACCTCTAATTTTTGCTTATTTGAATAAACACTGAAAACTTAGTCATCTAAATAACATTTTGACATTCTCTCAAAATGCCATTCTAAACCCTCTAGATAAAAATGCCACACCCTATTAGTATCCAATCTGTTTATGCACAGAGAGACAACAGACATTAAATATAAAGAACAAATTTTTTTGTTAGTATGGCAAGGTTCTGGTAGCAGGGAGAGAGAGGGCTCAGCAGGGATGGCCCCTGCAAAAAAAAAAAATCAGGAGCTGTCCCCATGTTGGACAGAGGCAGTTCAAGATAGCTCCAAGACAGACCTGCAACTAGCCAAACCTGAGCCCATCAGCAATGTTGTGATGCCTCTGTGATAATATATTTAAGGGTAAAAAAAAAACAACAAAAAAACCCCAAACCACTGCACAGCAGCTGTGAGAGAGAGGAGGGAGAACATGTGAGAGAAACAATCCTATGGACACCAAGGCTAATGAAAAAGAAGAGGGAAGAGGTGCTGCAGACACTGTGGCAGAGATTCCTCTGCAGCTCATGGAGAAGACCATGGTGACATAAGTTGTCCCTCTGTAGCCCATGGAAGTCCACAGTGCAGCAGATATCTACCTGCCACCTGTGGAGGACCCCACATCAGAGCAGGTGGATGTTCCCTGAAGGAAGCTGCAACTAGTGGAGAGGAGCCCCATGGAAAGGACCCATGCTGGAGCAATTCTTAAAGAACTGCAGCCCATGCAAAGGACCAAGTTTGTGCAGTTTGTGAAAGATTCTGTCCGATGGGAAGAACCCCATGCTCTAGCAGATGAACAGTGTGAGGACGAAGCAGTGGCAGAGATGAAGTATTTCATAACATGGCTGCAACCCTTATTCCCTCACCATGCTGTGCCTTCCTCCCATGGGAAAGCAAGGCAGAATAGTTGGGAACAAAAGAAGTAAAGTTGAACCTGGGAAGATGAGGGGTAGGGGGAAGATGTATTTAGTGTTTCTGCTTCTTACTATCCTACTATGTTTTTAATTGACAATAAATTAAATCAATCTTCTGCTAGTTGAATCTGGTTTTGGCCATGATGGTAGTTGCTGAGCAATCTCCCTTTCCTTATCTTGATCTATGAGCTTTTTTATCTTACTTTCTCCACCTGTCATGCTGAGGATGGGGACTGAGAAAACAGCTTGGTGGGCACCTGGGAGACCAAGGTTAACCCACCACATATACTTGATCGAAGATTCATTATTAGTCCAGATCTAATTATTACAGAAAAATAAAATAAATCATTAGTACCATTAAAATTGTTATACGTACATGCTTCCTAGAACTTATCCCTTTTGCCAGTGTTAATCTCACCCTTCCACTGTTCTTAGGCCTCTAAAGTTCCATGTTATCAAACTGGTGGTGGTTGAGGGGTATGACAATCAGCAGCCCTCACAGGAAGGAACTTGATGTTGAGTTTATCTTCCTTCTTCACTCTTCTTGAGGTTAACTTAATGTATTTGCTTTTACACCCTTTTTTTTTAATTGATCTGCAAATCATATCTGATTTTACTATTTAAGCACTTTCTATGTGTGTTAAATAATATGCTTGTGTTCTGTTACCCCTAAAAGCAGTTTGGTCCAGCTCCAGATCTGTATGTCTTTAGCTGAGCATTGTAGATTTTATGGCTGTGGAGTTTCCAGTTACTTTTCACTACACCAAGAAACAGGTGTTACTTGTACCCTCTATCCACAACACAGTGTAGCACTCACCTAAGCACAGCTGAAGTCCAATTAAAAATCAAAGTGGATTTTAAATTAAATTTTAGTATGAAGTTAGTCAACCTGTAAAGACCAGAAAGCTTAGCAGTCTGCAGGATAGATTCCTAATGTGTAGGAGTTTTTCTCTTCATGTACTCACACTGATATCCCTGTAGTCCTCAAAAATAACCTTGGGAAGTTAAGTCAATTATTAGCAGGTGGCAGTATTTATACTGCAGTAAATGCACATTACTTCATTCTGCCTAATTTTGTTGTCACACATTAGCCATACCTGACAAGATTAGGATGGGACATAGCATGAGGAAACACACTGGAATTTATGCCAACCTGACTCATCAGATAGTACAAAGAAATCAATTATTTCTAGGCTGATATGGGCTATAAATTTTAACAGATGACATGTGATCCAGGTTTAGTAAAATATACAATTGTAGGAGAAGAAAAAACATTTTAATTGCTAGGAACCCCATCAGCAAGAGGATATCGCTGTTTCTCAGGCAGGTGTAAGCATACAGCATTTGCCACATCCCTAATTACTTTTGGGGTATAGGAAGAACTGTAGTGATAGAAAGAAAAAGAAAAAAAAAAAAGTCCTTCCCCCTAAAGATATGCTAAGGATTCTTTCTCTCTATCTTTTTAAAATATTTTCTCCCAGGAAAAAGAAATTCATTGAAGCATACACATTAATAGTTAAGAAAAAAAAAACAAAAAACTCAACAAACAGTATAGTTCTAAAAGTCAAGTCTCTTATCCTGTTCTAATAGGAAAAATCCATCTAATGAACTATTTAATTCAGTTTAACAAGACTGATTATAGTTAATCCTAAAAGCACTAATATGAAACCTACAGCCTATATGCAATGTTAGTTTTGCTCTTTTTGGATATTACTCATAATTACAGTTTGATCTTTAATTATTCTTTCTCATGTATTCAATTTATGATTAAGACCAATAGCTTGCCCTGGAGGCTAGAAGTGCTGAGGTGGACACTGGTGAATCAGCAGAGAGCAACTCCTTCAGCAATGTGCATCTACTCAGAAGCAGGCAAAAAGCAGCTTTTCACTCTAATAATGAAATTCAGAGTTCCAGACAAGGGAATACTACTCCAGCAAGAGAACAACCTCTGATAACTCTCCAGGGAAAGGAGATTAAAGAAACAGATCTATAGCTCTCAAATACTTTTGTACTTTTATTGAAGAAAATTGTGTTGTGTTGGTAATTAGAAGAACAGTATTATCTGTCTATTGTATATTATTCAGTCACATGTTACCCAGTTTTTGCTTCTTCAATTTGCTTGTTTGTATTCCCCTACTTAGGTACATTATCCAGTAACATGTATCTGAATGCCCTTTCTTTGTAGTTTCTATCAAAAGCAATTTCAAAATGAAAATTCGTTGTAAATGTCTTAGGGGAACAAAAATGAGTGTTTTATTAACTCCTTCTGTCATTTTGATGAAGAATATGAAGGAACTATGTATGGGAGTTTCTCTAGCATAAAATAGTATGTTTCTGCTGCAGAAATACATTGTTCCTGCATAGTATTAGCTTTGATTTCAAGAAATACAGGACTGATCATTAGAATTTTTTGGGTTTTGTTTAAGCAATTCTTAATGTTCTTTTGGAGTGGGAATGCAGACTAATAGTTCTAGGAGTCCTAGAGCTAGAAAGGATCTAGTAAGCACAAAACACAGAGTATTACAGGGCCATACAGTTGGTTAGTTCAAAACTAGACAGGACTTCAAAACAGTCTAGCCTAAATACAATAATATATCCTTGTTCATCCTAAAAAAAAAAAAAAAAAAAAAAAAACCAACAACAAAAAAAAAAACCAACCAAACAAAAAAAAGTGAAATGCTGTGGATAAATATGGCATGTAATTTATTGGTGAAAGTTACTGAAAAATACCTTTGTCTATTTGGAATTCACACGTTGACATTCACTCAAAGGTACCCAGAAGAAATAGTCACAAACAAGCATTACAGAACTTTTACTTTCTATATATCTTGGCATGACAACATGTATGAAATGCAGCACAGTATTTGTGGCAAAATTGTGAAGTCTCCAAGGTCTCACATTCCCTGCTATGTTCTCTCGCCATTAACCTAATCATTATTCCTATGTAGGTCAATCCACTATCTAAAAATGGAGGTAGCTTCTCCTTATCCACAGGAGTTATAATGGTAATAGAAATAACTTAACTAGATTGCTGTGATAATTTAACTTAGCTGGAAGCCAAACAAGACACAGCCACTTGCAGACCCTTCCTTCCCCCCCACCCGCCACCAGGGAATCTGGGAGAGAATTGGAAGGGTAAAGGTGAGGAGACTTGTAGATTGAGATAAGAATAATTTAATAATTAGAGTAAAAATAAAATTAGAATAATAATAATAACAACAACAGCAACAACTGTATGAGTGATGCAGAGTACAATTGCCCACCACCTGCTGATAATGATCCCGGAGGAGTGAAAAGGAACCCTGAAACCAAAATTGCAATCCCAGAAAAGCAAGCCTGAGCAATTTCTGAGAATCCTCCTCTTTCTTTCCAGTCAGCCCTGGTTAACATACTGAACATGACGTAATATGATATGGAATATCTTACTGGCATATCCAACTGTCAATTCCGGGTTTTGTTAACTTCCTTCCTAGTCCGCTGCACTTCCAAACTACCCAATCACCATGCCCTTGTGTGTTTTCAGCATTCTTCTCATAACAATCCCCACTGAAACCAAAACACAGTGCTTTCTAGCTACTAAGAAGAAAATTAACCCTATCCTAGCAAACACCACGACAGTTGCATAGATAAAAATTCTTATTTACTTATTTATTCCAATTAGAAATTTCTGGGACAGGATTCCAAAACTACTTCTAATATTGAATGTCCTCCTCTACACATAATGATCCTAGGGTTTTTATATTTTCCAAACATTTATAACATGGCCTTAAAATATCATCCACATATTTCTCGATGAACTCGTAACCATCCATGTTTCTTCACTTTGAATTCAAAACCTTGGTTATCCATTGATTCCTTTTTTATCTTAAGTAAAGTTCTGAAGTGACTTGCATAAATGAGTTTTCTGATTCATACCAAGAGACCCCTTTTGACAGTGATAGGATGTCTATAAACAGCATCCTCTTGCTACATATACATTAAATTTTATTTCAAATCAAACAGCTGAGATGAAATGTGCAACAAGTAGATAAGATAGATGATTGATGACTGATAGATAGGCAAAGTATCCCTCTGTAGAAATTCTATACAGCATTCTGCAGCAGAACTACTTTATGTATGACAGAATTCTCAATACTAATTTTTCTGAACACTGAAGGAAAACAATGGCACTATGAATTTTTTTGTGAGACCCTTCCCAGGACATACAAAAGTTTGAGTCCAGAATTACTGCATGCCATGAAGCCAGTTAAGCCTGCCAGCTTAACTGTTTAGGATGAGATCAGGTTTAAGTCATCTCTTCATTCACTGGAATCCTATCCCTTTCTGTCTTCAAAGAGGTAAAGTCTAAGAGTCATTCACCTGGTAGAACTGGATATGAAATAACATACATTGGGTGACAAATAAAAGAATCATATTTTTTTAAATAGTTATATATTGCATATACAAAGTAGATTGATTTTTTTTTCTTTCTTTTATTGTGTATATTTTCTTCCATCTTTAGGATTTGTGTGAGGATTTAGTATTTTATTACTCCCTTAAGTATTCTTTCCAAACAAAATGTTTGTCCTTGCTGAAACTGGACCATCAAAGTGCTGACAAGAACCAATATTCATAGAGAGATACTTAAGTATTCTAGAGCAGCATTTTCATATCAGACAGTCTTTAGGGTATCTGTGGTTTGTATAGTTGTGACTGGAAATAAAACAAAACAAAAAAAAGCATAGCTGATAGCACTGATTAATGCAAGAGCAATATGAAAAGATTGTAAGAATAAACTTGCTCTTCTGCTTCTATTTATTTCTCATTGTTGATATATCAAAACTATGATTCTTGTCATTCATTGTTCTTTCCGTTTACCCAGCCCCAAGTGTCTCCACAGCAGTGATGGAGCCCTACAACTCTATCCTCACCACCCACACCACCCTGGAGTACTCAGACTGCTCCTGCATGGTGGACAATGAAGCCATCTATGACATTTGCAACTGTACCCTGGATATTGAGCATCCCACATACACCAACCTCAACAAGCTGATTGGGCAGATCATCTCCTCCATCACTGCTTCCTTGAGATTTGATGGTGCTATGAATGTTGACCTGACAAAGTTTCAGACCAACCTGGTGCCCTACCCACAGATACACTTCCCACTCTCCCTCTATGCAACCACCATCTCAGCGGAAAAAGCCTACCATAAACAGCTCTCAGTGCCAGCAATTACCAATGCATGCTTTGAGTTCTCCAACCAGATGATGAAATGTGACCCAAGCCGTGAAAAGTACATGGCATGCTACCTGCTGTACAAGGGTGATGTGATGCCCAAGGATGTGAATGCAGTGATTGCAGCTATTAAAACACACCAGTTGATCCAGTTTGTGGACTGGTGCCCCACAGGCTTCAAGGTGGATATCAACTACCAGACTCCTCCCACGGTGGTGCCTTGTGACAGTTTAACTAAGCTGGCAGCCAAACAAGGCACAGCCACTTTCAGCCCTCTGCCTGCCCCCTTCCCCCCCGCCACCAGGGAATCTGGGAGAGAATTGGAAGGGTAAAGGTGAGGAGAATTGTAGGTTGAGATAAGAACAATTTAATAATTAGAATAAAAATAAAATTAGAATAATAACAGTAACAACAACAGCAACAACTATATGAGTGATGCAGAGTACAATTGCCCACCACCTGCTGATAACGATCCCAGAGGAGTGAAAAGGAATCCTGAAACCAAAATTGCAATGCCAGAAAAGTGAGTCTGAGTGATTCCCGAGAGAATCTCCCCACTTTCCGGTCAGCCCCGGTTAATATACTAAATGTGACGTAATATGATATGGAATATCTTATTGGTATATCCAACTGTCAATTCTGGGTTTTACTAACTACTACACTTTTCTTCTCCACTCCCTGCTTCCAGTCCTCTCTTCTTGGAAACTGCCCAAGCACAGTGTCCTTGTAATTATCAACATTTTTCTCATAACAGTCCTCACTGAAACCAAAACACAGTGCTTTCTAGCTGCTAAGAAAATTAACCCTATCCTAGAAAAAAACAGGACATACCTGAGGGTGACCTTGCCAAGGTGCATCAGGCTGTCTGCATGCTGAGCAATACCACAGCCATTGCAGAGGCGTGGACCTGCTTGGACCACGAGTTTGACCTGATGTATGCCAAGCAAGCCTTTGTGCACTGGTACGTGGTGGGGGGGAAAGGAGGCGAAGGAGTTTTCAGAGGCTAGGGAGGACTTGGCTTCCCTGGAGAAGGGTTATGAGGAGGATGGAAGGGACTCAGCAGATGGAGAGAAGTACAATGAGGAGTAGTATTTTTACCTGTGGGAATGAAGCTTGGATGAAGCTAATCTTGCAATTCCTTGAGAATTCAGAGATGGGACTTGTGGGCTGGGTCTGAGGAAATGTGGCTTGGCAACTCTGCAGCTTGGCCAAAAGCAAGTCTTTGGTCAAGTCTTGTGTAAGTACAGTGTTGACTGAATAAATGGTGACCAGAAAAAAATAATAATAAAAAACAAACAAACAAAAAAAAATCTTGCAATTTGCTCTAGCTGAACCTCCTTTGGCAGGGGGGTTGGACTAGATGATCTCCTGAGGTCCATTCCAAACCCTAGCATTCTGTGTATGTGTATTCTGTGTATTCAGGGTGGAACTGTGCTTTCTCCCTTCTTCACTGAACCACTAGTTAAAAGAAGCCATAGGAAATTGTTCTTAAGGTAGGGATACTTTTCAAGGAGAATAGCCTGAAATGTAACTTCATAAAGTCCTATGAAATTTAAGCTCAGCTGTGCTCCCTTTTGTCCTGTTTGTCAATATTGAACTCAAATGGTAAATCAATTACTTTTCTATACTAATTAACTAATAACTTTTACAGTATTCAGTAACTTCTTTTCTTTTTGTCTTTGTGTTATTATCTTGGTGGTACTGTGAGCCTGAAAATACTCTAGACTCATACTAAATATTTCTAAGGTTACTGAAAGGTAGCATGAAAACTCTGTAACAGATGAAGTAAAAGCATGGAAAGTATCTCCAGTATTATTATTCAAACCCAATTCGGAAGGATGGATTCTATGACATTAGAAAACTGTCTTTTTTGCAATTATTTGGGCTTTGAGACAGTTAGTTAGTAATATCCTATATGAACTTATACTGTCATATGAGGCAGGTAATGACACTCACTAGGGCACTGAATATAATTAATGATTTACTGTGTGTGGCCCAAAAACTGGCTTTAACAACAGACATCCTGGGTCATATGCATATGTAAAATACTTATACCTTCGTATATTATTTTAAGGATGAAGTATAGGATTGAGTGATAATATAAATCCTAAATGGGTAGTATAGTAAAAATCCTGGGAAGTAAAAAAAGATTGCAGAATAAGGAATCCTTTCTGCACTTATATCTTCATTATTCTTCCTGCTTGTGTAAATTATTTTCAGAAAAGGCAAATTTTTTTTATATATTAAGAAAAACAAAGTTGTGTTTCAAAAACAGAGACATTTAAAAATCTCAAGCAATAACAGGTTTGATACACTATGTTAGTAAATCAGAATGAGGACAAAGTAAGAATTTATAATTATTATTTTAATGTGTTCCTTGATATATTTTGTTTGTTTGTTTGTTTTGGTTAGGTTTCATTTTTTAAAATTTACCAATATGACCAGAAAATTTTCCTCTAAAGTGTGTAAGATATTACATAGTCTGGAAAACCAACTAACAAGTACAACAAATGGAAAATGTTAAGGTGAAAAAAAAAATGTTAAAAATGAGAGCCCCTTCTGCTTAGATCCTGTCTACAGAATAACACCTACCCATTTAAGTACTTTAGTGATAGTGTCTTATTAAATTAGTGTTTCTCATTCATCTTTCCGATGCAGAATAAAACATTCAGGTGTTTGAAAAGGAAAGAAAAGTAGCTTTAGCTGAAGGAGATATAGATATTTATCTTTCAACCAGAATAAAACCATTGCATTTGGTCACCTGTGTTCAGAAATGTAATAGAAGAAAAGACTAGAAAAGGCTTGAAAGGCCCCAGCTTTTTTATATTGTTATTATTATTTCAGGCCTTTGCATTATGATTATTCACTCAGCCAAAATTTTAAATTTATCTTTGTTGTAACTTTATTTTTTAAGTGGGTTTGTTACATTGTAAAAACCATTATAGTCAAGGTGAAATTTGTCATGCTTTTTTTCCTTAATGACTCAGCTTTGTCTCAGTCTCTTCTACCTACCAATAGCAAAAGTTAAAATACAGGAATTAACCTACAAGATGAACACATATGGTAGGATGACAAGAAAAAAATATGTGTTATAAATTCATGTTTTTGCAACATAAGTAATTAGGAGTTCATTGCAACAATAACAACAAAAAAGTAGATAATAGAAGAGATGCTTGTTCTTTTATTCTTTTCATAAGCTTGAAAATAATTGAAAATTAACAGATTAGAAAATAAAAATTAAAAACTAGAAAGCAAAGTTCACATCAGAAAATCTAATGAAAAAAATACAGAGGACAGTAGAATCTCAGCAGGGTTAGCTTGGTAACATGGAAAAGTGGATGAGCTCTAATAATATTCCAGTAATTGCCATACTGAGGTGAACAAAATTTTTAACATTAAATATGTCTATTTGTAAGTTGTACACTTCTTTTTTAGTATAAATGTCTTGTGAAATTCATTGGTTGCTGGATTTGCTTAGGGTACAAAGAACACATTAGCATTAGAAATTCTTTCTAAACATACACTACTAAAAATTTTAAGGACTTGAATTCTAATTTTCTTCTATAGTGCAGCTTTTTGGGAGGGTTTATGAAGTGGTAAAGTTATTTCTTAAACATGAGGAATCAGTGTATTGGTTTCTGTAATACAGCACTTTCCAATTCCAGCAGAAAGTATTTATGGCTGCAGTTATAATTGTCATATGAGAGTGGCTTATTCAAACACTGCATAGCAAATCTGGAAACCAGAGGCTCATGTTTGGGGAGGGAATGGTAATTTTATAGTAAAACCAGGCTAATGATGATTACCAGGCTGAGAGAGTTGGGGCTGTTTAGCCTAGCAAAGAGAAGGCTCCAGGGAGACCTTATAGAAGCCTTCCAGTACTTAAAAGGGGCCTACAGGAAGGCTGGGGAGGGAACCTGTATCAGGGAACATAGTGATAGAATGTTAATGGTTTTAAACTGAAAGAGGGTAGATTTAGGTGAGATATTAGGAAGAAATTCTTTAATGTGAGAGAGGATGGTGAGACACCGGAACAGGTTGTCCAGAGAAGTTGTGGATGCCCCCTCCCTGGAAGTGTTCAAGGCTAGGTTGGATGGGGCTTTCAGCAATCTAATCTAGTGGTAGGTATCCCTGCCTATAATAGGAAGGTTGGAAGGAAAGGATTCAACCCTTCCAACTCAAACCATTCTATGATTCTATGATTTCTCCTGTTTGGCAATTGAATGGAAAAATACAAGGCAGAGGAAATATTTTTTGGTTTTTTAAAGATTTTTTAAATATTGTTTGTTTGTTTGTTTTCACTATTTTGACATAAAAGTCTACTAGAACTTAAGGAGGAGATAATGGGATGTAGTGACATGAGGCCAAATACAACTGGTGGGCCTTTGGATGTGGCCAGAATGTTTTCTTGGAAACCAAGGGAGTAGAGGAAAGTTTATATTACTTACCTAGTTAGCTAGTTATGCTAGTTAGTTATAGCATAAATGCTTAAGAATATTTTTTTTAAGAAAAAGCATTTATGAGTATGGACTTTAAAGTTAGTAGTATGTAATCCAAATTTGAAAAACACATAAAAACTTTAATCTTGGTTCTAAGTGCTTATGTTCATTTTACAAAATGATGTCTGTTTTATCTGACTAGGAACCATACTCCAAAGTAACAGATGGACCATTTTGTACTTTATGTAGGGAATAAAGGTAAACCCAAATCACCTCATTGTTGAAGTAAAACAGATAAGAGTTCAGAAGCTATTGCCTACTCTGTCAGGGAAAATTATAATAAGAAATTTATTAAATTATCTCAGGAATTATGAAATTATTCTAAGTTTGACAAAGGAGGAAGGTGATGTACTAGGAATTCATTATCTACAGGAATCTTCTGTTCCTCAGAAAATGGCACGTGGGGTGAAGTATAAGATTTTTATAGAGTCAAAAATGATTTTTTCAGGTGTTGAAGGGCCTGATGAAAAACATGGGATTTGCCAAATTCATAACATTATAAAGAATCAGGAAAGAAACTTAAAGGAAGTGAAAAAAAAAATCAACATTCCTGCCTTTTTTTATTCCAGTTACAACTGAATATCATAAAACAACAAAAAGACATTGTGTAGTTTTAACTAAGCATTAAATTTGCTCTTAATATTTCAAATCACATTGTGATCCTTTTCAGCTTCTCACATCATTGCCTTGACTCTTCCCAGAAATTCATAAGTGAAAACTAATTTTAAGTTTGTTCACTACCCCAGATAACTACGGTGATTAACAATGCACTGATTGCTCTGTAATAACTGAGTGTACTCTTTCATCTTACTAAAGAGTGAAAGAAATATAATCAAAGGTGGGTTTGTTTGTTTGTTTGTTTTATTTTCTTTAAAAAAAAATGCCTAAATACAATGCATCGACATCCTGTAGTCCATGATTATCATGCTGACTAAACAACAGTCAATTTAATAAGTGGTGTCATTCAAACTATCATATTTGTATTTAAATGAAAAGCTAACAAAGCATGGGAGCTGTATGAAAAATGTTCATTAAGAATTATGTTTGTTTTAGGACAGAAATGAAATGCAGATAGTACCTGTCTTCTGTTTATTTTCCTGCCTTTCCCTTTTCTTATTAGCTTGTGCATATAATAATTTTAGTACCAAGATTTGATATCATTGCTTTCATTTTAATCAACTAAAATAAAACCCATGATAAATGTTTTTATTTCCAGATTTGCCAAATACTAGATGATTTCAGAATTTTTCCATTCCACAAAGACAAGAAACCAAATTCTTAGAAAGTTATAAAAAGTTCGCATTGTTTTTTTTAATTATTTTTTGTTTATTGTTTATCTGAAAGAAATGATATTTTGTTAAATGTTTTAAGAACCAATATCCTGATGATTTGATAATTTCTTGATGAAATCCACTACAGTTCTTTTATTTGAATATGTCAGACTTCATCATGCATGGTAGCAGAGCTGAAAGAGGAGGTGGA
>NW_010301906.1:0-13541 GCF_000700745.2 Antrostomus carolinensis
TATATATATATATATATATATGGAAGAAGAAGGATGTTATTGATAGCATTAGTGAAGTGTAAGCGTGGGAGAAGAAAACATGATGTATGCTGGCAAGGGAGGAAGAGCTCACAAAACCAATGTATCTCAGCTGTGTGAGAGAGGACAGTGTTCAGGGCTATTACTTTTCCTCGGTACACACCTGTCAAGCAAAGACTGTACGATGCGATGGCAGGCAGCGGTGCTGGCCGCACCTCCGCTGTTACAGCTGGTACTCACAAATTTTGCTCCGCTTCCACTGGAACAGGGGACAGGGATCCTACATAAATATAAAGAAGAAGAAAAATCATCTCTCCTTTCTTAATAGTAACCTGCACCTAGACTAGAAATTTGTTTTTTTCAGAAAGGATATAAAATGTATCATCTCTACCCTTCCGTTGGCATTAATATGTGGTCTCAAAATACACCCCATCCTTGCTCCATTTTGCTCCGCTTCCACTGGAACAGGGGACAGGCATCCTACATAAATATAAAGAAGAAGAAAAATCATCTCTCCTTTCTTAATAGTAACCTGCACCTAGACTAGAAATTTGTTTTTTTCAGAAAGGATATAAAATGTATCATCTCTACCCTTCCGTTGGCATTAATATGTGGTCTCAAAATACACCCCATCCTTGCTCCAGGATGTGCACCCCTTGGAGTAAGGCCAAACATCCACATATCTTCCATTAGGATTTTACAGGAAAACATTTAGCAACAAGGTTTTCCCACAAGTAGTTTTTCTCCTCACTAAATGAACCATTTTGACAGTTTCTTGACCATCTTTTAGGGGCAGTCTGATATTATGACTCCTCGCCATAAACAGCTGCCAGCTGTGTGGTTTTGGTCACTTCTAGAATAACAAGGACAAAAAGGACAGACTGATTTCTTGTGTTGTTTTTCCTATTATGAGTAATAGTAGCTAAATTCACAGTAGACATCATAGGAATACTAAAATAGAGCATTCCCCTAAAGGCCTGAGAAAGTAGCAATAATTAAATGTTAAATAAAAATGCATGGTACTTTCAAGGTAGTTCAAACCAGGTTCATCAATAAATATCCATATACAGAAAGATGAGTCTCATAACATCTCCTGAAAGAACTTACAAATGATGGGAAAACTTCAAGTACAATTACAAAAGCTAAAGTATCATGGTGCATAGGAATGTACCTTTCTGCACATTAAATATTTCCCTCACAACCTGCTGTCTGGGTCTCTCCTGTGAAGGCAAATTTATTCCAATAATTTCCAATCCTCCATTTAGAGATCTGTAAAGTCAAGGTAGCTTGAACCCATAAACTATGAATTCACACTGAGATCAAAGCCTTGGAGGACATTCATAGACGTGTGCATTGACTCAGCCTCACCACTAAACACAAAAACCCAGGATCCGCAGTAGTTTTGGGTCAGACATAAGTTTTATTTTCTTGGTCTTTGTTTTCCTCCTACCCTATTAGATGACCACCTTCTTAACCAAGAGAAAGCTGTGGTGGGGTGGATGGCTCAGGTGTTGAGAAGGGAGGGTTTTGGGTCTATGTGCTACAGAAGACAACGTGTATTTGGAAGTGATCTAGTGCATGTATGGGAAAACATCGGGCTGGTACCTGAGTGCTCTTAAATATTTAACAAAGATTTGTGAAGAGGGAATTGGCCACCCTGCTTAGCTTACAAACAGCTGGACTGTATTATAAATAATAACCATAAATATTACAAATACAGTGAGTGTCTAAAAAGCTAACAAGAAGGGAAAAAATAAAGAAAAACAAACACAGAGGTAATGGAGGCACAAAACCACCTTTGTTAGTGGATAGATGAGTGGCATTGCTCTGTGCAGGAGGTGGGATTGAAGCCCTCCAGGGGATTGCACCATGGGCTGTGAAGAGCGATGGTATTTTGTGGGCTCCTCAGAGAGTACCACCTGTCCTCAGGACAAGGATGGGGGACGGGAGCAACTCAGATATGTCACCTCTAGTTTTCTAGTTGCTTCTGGCTAAAGCAACAGCGAAATACATCCTTTTCCCTTCCAAAAAACTCTCCAAGGATCCACAACAGTAAAATTAGAATGCTTTAACCTGACATTTATAAAGAAGATTATAAAATATTGTGGTGATGGGTAAGCAGTTGGTTAAATCATGTTGGAAAGTCAGAAATATGATATCCTGTGAGACAAAGCACAGCCAGGAGGACATACCAGCTGGAGGGAGGACTGTTGTGTCTCAAACAGAGTCCCAAAGAGGCCAGGAGGGAAAGATCACTGCTTGCCCGGGATGCTGCAGCAGCCTGCACACTTGGGCAATGCACCTGTGCCTTGGTCATGCAGAAAACAGAAAAGAGTAGAGGACAGGTTATGGACCTGCAGGCAAGGCAAGGAGAAGTGGCTTTGCAAGACCAAGATAGACTGCCAAAAACTTGCAATATCTCAGGTGCGCCCGGGTTGACATTGCACTACCACCTTGGGAACCACTCAGGAGGTCTCTCTGACATGAGACAACACTCAGGGAGCTGCAGTAACCCCAGGAGAAGGTTGTTTTTTGTACACATCCATGCCAGGCATGCTCCCCAGGAGAAGAGCAAACAAGTTTGGGTCAGCGCTTCCCCGCCTCAGCAGAGAAGATGGGAGAAGTTGCCATGTAAGAAAGCTGTGCTGGACTTTAATGAGGCTGCCCATGAGCAAATGTGAAATGAATAAAAGACAGATGATGGACACTAATGATTATTTAAAAGTGTTCGCTACAGATGTGTTCAAGACACAGTTATGAAAGATGGGATTGAAGATCTATTCCAATAAAACCCGTTTCGAGTGACAGCCAAGCCCGACACAGTTAATTAAAGCACAGCCTTCAGACACTCATGTATAGAAAGCAATAAACAGCTTTTGCAGTTGATTAAACAGTGAAGACTGGGGCTTTTAAATTGGTACAGGAGATATCTGCTGTAAGTACACCTCAGAGTCACGGGTATTATTGCTCCAAACAGGAAGGTTTGTTTATCTTACCTTCCCCAAACCAGCAGCAGCGAGTGCACAGGCACAGGCAAATAAAATATCATCGCAGCAAGGTCTTGGCGAGGGTGGCCATGGTCATGGGCGAGGTTGGGAGGTGGTTGGTGCATGGAGCACAAACAAGCCAGGCTTCTGAAAGCAGGGAAAAATGTTTGGAAACAGGCCTTTGTTTCATTGCAGTTGTTTGGCTTTTCCTCTTCCATTTCACAAATGCTCCTGATGGTTTCTAGAGAGAGAAAAAACATGTCAGAGTTGAAAAATTGAGTTTGGGAGTGCAGAGGCTCATGCTTCAAGTGCCTGTCTTTCATAGTTCATAGCTTTCAGCCATCACCCTCAGCAACAACCAGATTTGCAGTATGACAGTTGGGACACACGTACACAATAGCACAGTGCCTCACCCCAACTTATTTTTATAGACAAAGAAAGAACAATAAAAAAGCAAGAGGAGTGTTATATGCATTTCACAGTGCCCTGCCATTAACAGCAGCCTCCTGCAGCCTTTATTCTTCAGCAAATACTTTTACTGAATATTTTACTAGGGCCACAGAGAACTAAAGTTAAGTGTGGGTGAATTTTTGCTTTCCAACTCATTGAGTTCATTAAGCATGATTAACCCTCTACATGAGAGTGCCACCAGCTGTGCCTTTACATTGCTCTGTCATCTGCTATGCCACAACCAGTGGTGACACCAGTAGCCCAGGATTTGTCAGCATAGTTCATATTACTCACTGAGTCCCATGCTTACAGAATATTTGCATGGATAGGACATATACAGGCCAGATGAAAAAGGCTAAGGTGACAAGGTAAAAGTTTTGTCATGCATTTTCTTTTTCTGTCAAGTGACATTACTATGTTTTCTGACCATATCCACATGGTAAACAGTGTAGGAAATTAGGAAATTAAATCAGAGGAATTCTATTCAAAATATCAGCTGAGAACTGCAAATTATTATAATTAATATAATATAATGCAATACAACACAATACAACACAAGCTGCAAACTGGTGTCAGAGGACTGACAGCAAAGACAAGAGAAGTTGCTGGATACAGGGCTCATTGACAAAGCTAATTATCCCTCGTGAATGGATAACACATGTATAAAACATCATTATTTGTATAGGATCTGGATTGCTGAAGGAGGATAAAAACCATCTTCTTGTGCCAGGAGGAACAAAGGGGCAGGCTGGGTGGAAAGGAAGGGACATATTTTAATGACCTTGTGCTGCTTTCTGCTAACAGGCCAAGTTCTCCAGGCTCAGGAACTGAGCAGGGCTCCCTGACAAATCTGTACTGAACTTAAAAGTAGCAGAGACAAGCAGCAACTCAAAATGAGTTTTAGTAATGAAGCTGCACTTTACTTTTCATAACAATGGATTTTTTAAAAGGTATGTCAAAGAGAATTGAATTTGGTTCCATGAATACAGCAGTAAGTGATGTAACTCAAGTTAATTACATTCTCTCTGTCTCCCAAGAACTAGATTTTTCCTTCTTCCAGCAGATATATGCTATATATTATAGTCTCAGTTAAATCTAAGCATCCACTTTAGATCAACTTGTTCTCCTAGTGAAACTATTCTGAATACATTACAAACGCGTAAAATATTCTCGTGAGCAAAAGATACGGAGAATGAAGAAGATGGGAAAGTAGAGACAGTGTGAATCAGTTCAAAATTCTTTGTGAAATTTCGTTGTATGTACAGGAGTGCTCCTGGCCAAGACCAGCCTGTGCCTTGGGAGATGGGGTATTGCCAGTCTCTCCCCTTTGGGCAATACCACTTATGGGGCAGCAAAAAGCTCCATCAATGCACAAAGGAGCTTGTGGGACTGACCAGAAAATGCCCAAACTGTTACTTGCAGCATTAAATCACAGGGAGTCTCAAGGTGTGCATGCATGGGAAAAAACAAGTTTTTCTCCTGGCTTTGTGGACAAGATGGTGGTGCTCTGACAGGGTGACAGAAGACCTCTATTCGGCCTCTGGCCTTTGAGTATCATTCCACATCCAGATGCCCATCAGCAGTGTCTAAACAATGTTCATTACAATGATATTATTGTCTTTGAAAAATGAAAGAAAACAAGATGCATATATGTATCAGCAAACCATAGGGCAACAAGGTTTTACGAGCACTTTAAAATACATAATTTTTTCAAATTTTTCACTTGAGTACTCTCAATAGCAATATTGTGTGTTCTTACAAGGGTTTCAGCCTGCAGATTTATGCTTTAGTGTGAACTAGACTGCTACCTTCAGCAGTGAACTTGGTTCAGGAAAAAAAAATAAAATCTCATGTGCCCTGACTGCACAGTGAACCTAAAAAAAAAATTCTATCATTAAGAAGCTGGTTTGCTACACAGAATTTTGAGTAGTCTTTAATTTCTGCTGTACATTCTCAGACACACTGGATGGTGAACTCCAAGATCACACATGAAACATCCAGAGACAGCATTTTAAATCCTAGAGCATAAAGAAACCGATTTAATCAGCTCGGAGCATGCTGATAAAATAGTTAAGTAGATTAGACTGAAATTCCACCCTTGCAATGTTTGATGAGAAAAGCTGTTTAGTCCTATGGGTGGCATTTTTCTTTGCCGTAGTCTAAGGAAAGCATCACAAACAGCTGTGTTATGTACACTGAATACATGTTACTTATATCATAATAACTGCTCAGTTCTTGGCAAACCTGGAATTCAGAGTGCTCATAAAGAGCAGGTTATGTACATCTCCATTTCCCATTAGAAATTTAATTACGTGAGACCAGGCTATGAAAATTAGAAATTTTGTTTCTTGCCTGTGTGCCTGGACTTTAGAAGTCATCCACATGTCTCTGTGGCACAATAGCCTCAAATATTCCTAAATTCCTTAAAAGCTGAGTGTCACCACATCTCGTGCTGACACAAGAAATACTTACAGAAGTGTATTTCAATACTCAAATACAAAGCTAAGCAGCACAATGAGCAGGTCCATCTTCGTGGTGATCACTGATAAGTTCCCCCCCAACTTGGCATGAAGAATGGGTATAGAGAGTGCTTAAAAGCATCCAAACTGAAATTACAGGAGAAAAGGTAGGATAATGGGTTACTTTGCTTTGCAAAGCTGCTGTAGGTTAGGTCAGTCAGCATTTTTGATGGAAACAATGTCTATGAAGTCATAGCAATGAAAACTAAAATACAAGACAATTTTTTTTATCATAAACTTCCATTTCCCGATGTATTCTTTAGAAATATCACTTTTCAGGAACTCCAGTACTTTATAAGATTGTCGTGATCCCCTGATTGCCTCAAAGCAAATATGTATCTTTTGCACAAAACACATAGGCAGCCTGTTCCTCATGAGGGAAGGGAGCCAGACTAGACAACCATCCCCTGTAGCTTGTGTGTCTGATCCCCAGAGAAGGTCAGCACAAAGTGGAAGAGAGAGCGAACACAAGAGCCATCAGGGGGAGAAACAGCAGAATTTCAATTCCTTGGGGCTAGGAAACAGCAGGAGCAGTGGTGAAGGTGAAGAGGGAGAGGAGGGAACTGAAGTGCAAGTTAAGTGCCCCCGAAACCAGCTGGAGAAAGAAAAGGGATGAGATCATTGCAATTGCACAGAACAGACCTAAAGCTTTATACAACTAGAACATTTACACAGCAGCATTTTCCCCCCTTCATGGAGGAAATATGTGGTTGGGGAACCTGGGGTTGCTCTGCATACCCATGTTCACTCCTCTTACCTTATTTTCTGATCTCTGAAGTCCCCTTTTTAGCAGAGAGTGAGGAAGGGTGGGGGAAACAAACCCAAAAAAACCAACCAAACCAAAACCACCTCACTAGAAGACCTGGGACCATAAGACACCAGCTATTTGAACCATCATCCCAGAGAAAGCCTCTACCTGATAAGAGAAGAGGTCTTTCTTCCAGCTGCCTTATGGTCCAGCTCTCTGAACCCACTGGAAAAATTAGTCATTATCAGTTGTATGGGAGGAATAATATAAATGTTGGGTGGTTTTTTTTTTTTTAATTGTACAAATAAAATGTTATTTTTTTCCCAAAGGTTAACAGTATTCCACCAATTTCTAAATATAACATCCTCCAAACACAGTTCAGTGATGCACCAAACTCCTGGGGTATTTGTTGGCTTTCCACTGCCAGCAGCCCCAGTGTGCTTGGTAAATACCTTGGATTGCTCTTCCTCAGCCTTCTTTTCTGCAGACAGAGGATCCACAGTTGTACTTCTTACAGTCTGTCATTAGTGCTGAACTGATAATGGACTCACTCATCTTCGGAAACTACAAATGGAGCACATCATTGCTTTCTTGCTGATGCTGTGAGTATCATCAGCCAACTTAATCACACACCTACCTGTGGCTCTGCATTTAAAATACAGCTGAATAATGTCGTGTCCATTAAGTGCAGCCTGTTACATGGGTAGACTATGTGACTTGCAGCTTATCACTGTAATTTTTATCCTAGCAAATGAAATGGCATTGTTTTGAAATAAAATACAAACTCAAACATTACTGGTGTTTGGTGTGTGGGGTTTGTGGCGAATGTTGCAGCTCTCAGAAAGTTTTCAACCACTAACAGATGGCTTTTGTAACGACCCCAGAGAATCATAGTCTCTGTAGCCTGAGTATCATGAACTTCTAGACTGATCCCTTGTATAACATAAGAACTACTTGAATTAAATCTTGTCTGAATTACAGTATTATCTGTTAAAAACAAACAAACAAACAAACAAACAAAAAACCCCCCAACAAAACATTTAGTTTTGATTTAAAGATTTCCAGTGATGGAGATTGCAACAATGACCCTTGGTAGTCTGGTTGCATGGTAAATATCTTCACTGATAAAAAAAAAAACCCAAAAAACCCCCAAACCTCAGAACTAACCAAAAATACACTTCTATGCCAAACATCACCAAATTTCACTCATCTGATTCTAAATTAATCCCATGGATTCCAGACTTGTCTGTGAGCCTCTATCCTGTCACATGGAGGGCTCTGTAGTCTCGGATCAGATGATCCCTTAAACTGTTCTTTGTGGTAAGAAGTTTGCGAAGCTGTAGGATTTTTTTTCTGCATCAATGACCCACCCCAGTTCCACAGCTCAGCTACGCCCTTCCTTCAGCAGCCTTGTTCAAGGTACTTTTAAATTTCATAGAGTTAGTATTTCAATTTATTACATTTAGGAGTTTTCTTACACTATTGGCATTATTGATTCGTTACCTATGTTACTGACCTGATGCTTCAACAGATTCAGCCTGCTGCTGTGAAATAAGGCAGGGTAAGGGAGTCAGCAGAGACCTTTCTGCAAGCTAACAAAGCTCAGAGGTTTATCTGGCAGAAATTATCAGGAATTCTTTGTAGGAGCAAGTCTTGTTTTTATAGGTATAGATATAATGAAATTAGACACATTGGCTATGTTAGATACGCTAGATACTCTCTACACGATTCTCTGATGCCCAGAGCTTTGCAGAGAAATTACCTCCTCCCTTTTTTAGATACAGATATAGCCTTGATTTTTTTCTGCTGAAATACGAAGATATTTGCTCGCAGTGCCACTTCAGTTTGAGGATTAGTTTCTTACAGACTGTGCTAGCATCAGCGGGGGATCAACGCACGTCTTCATTTACAGAGTAAGGTTTACAAGCAAACAAGTGACAATTTAGAGTTCTATGTTCATTTGGACTGCAGTAAGAAGGAGACAGGAAGGAAAGTGGCTCCCTGAATCCCATGTCACCCACTGACATCTTCAGATGAGAAGCAGAGTCCAGAGCTGCAGTCAAAGAGGATAACATGACACCTTTAGTCTTCGTGTTGCTACCCACAGTCTGGTTGGAGATGTTGTTCCAGCAGGCTCCTCCACGCTCACGAGACATGTAGCAGGATCAAGATGTGCACACCACAATGGGGTCATCTTCTCCACTTCATTTTAACTCTTCACTTTCTTGAAGGCTATAAAAAAAAGTATGGTTTGCCCATGATGGATAGGACAGGCAGGTTTAAGCTTCAGCAATAGAAACTGAGACATACGCAAGACCGAAAAAAAAAAAAAAAGGACAGCAAGTGCTGAAATTGGTTGTTTGGTGACATAGTTGTCACTCTTCAAAAATGCTGGAGAAATACCTATAGAGGCTGGCTTAGCTATCACTGATGCTGTTTGGGAAACATGGAGAGGGCAAGAAGGCCCCCTGAGGTCCTGTCAAGCCCTGTGACTCTGTATTTGTTATTCTTAATTAAATAGTTTCCTCCCTCGGTGATGTCTACAGGGTTTCTGTCATCTGTAATGACTATGACTGTTTTGCTGTCATTCAAATCTTGCAAAGACAATCACAAGTTTTTAAATTGTAATTCCAATTTTCTAAAAATATTAGAAGTAAAAATAAAAAGAACAGTTCCATACAAAGAACTCTGTTTCATATCATCTATATCCATGGAATTCCAGTTAATTTCCCTGATTTTTTTCAATCTGCCAGTTAACTGCTTCATAGAGAGTAGGAAGCAAAAAACCCTAAAAAAAAACCACTAAAGAAATGCATTTGAGTACTTTGGAAGATGAATATGGAAGGATTGACAACAATTTAACAACTAAGATTCTGCTGGTCAATGAGTCCTACAGACTTTGGATAAACACAGATACTCTCTAAAATAGCTGAAAAGAAGAATTAAAAGCAACTCATCTGATTCTTTTAATATATATAATATATGGCTAGACTCCTTCTCTTGTTTAAATAGTCCAAGCGACTTGAAACAGAACACCCAGCTAGCCAAAATTGATTATGCTGGGGTATAACTCTGTTTCCACTTGCTGTACTGGAATGCTGTTAATATTTTTCATCTGCAAGCAGCAGAATCTGGGACACCTAATTCTGGACTCATCCCCCTTTGTAGCACATCGCTGTTATTTCAGATTGTAATCCTTGCACAGAGAGTGACATACCACAAAATCATCGTAACAAGAGTCCCTGGAGGTCTTTAGGGTTCAAGTATTCCCCAGTATTGTTCAGCCTGCTGGTGAAACCTGGATTGCCAACAGAGGGAAGGAGACTTTGTCCTCTCTTGACATGGGCATTGAGTTTCTCCACAGGGCTCAGATGTCATCAGTGGGGGTTTATTCCTGTGCTCTGTAGTTCCTCTCAAGAATACTCTGTGAAGTCAAGGCAACTGTTAAGAGGTTTTAAGTGTCTGATTTACAGTTTTGCTATACCTTCCTGTGTGGAGTGCCTGGTTGGTATCTTGTATGGTGACCTCCCCCAAAGGTCCATCCAGCAAAGGAAAAAATCTAAACAGAAGTGTTTCTTCATAATATCAGCACTCAAAATAGACTATGTTGTTGCAAATGAACAAAACCCCCAAATCATTGCTTCATTCATTCTCCTCTTTTTTTTTTTTTTTTTTTTTAGCTAACTTGCATGTAGCCTTCCATGTACCTCCTAGAGTCTCCATCCTTCTGCACACCTCTGAAGCAGCACCCTCTCAGCACACAACATTTGCTTACATAGCCAAGCATATTTTGCAAGTCCCCCAAAGGCTTGTCCCAGATTTAATCTTGCTCTCTGAAACTTGCTGTTATAAGATTGTGTAGGTGGTGTTCTTAATTAAGCAGTGCATCGTTTTCACTTCCTCTGAGACTCAACTGTTGCTTTATTAGGTCAAGAGCCATCTCCTTTCCTGATGGACTAATTAACTGCTCCTTGTCCCAGTGAAGGGTAACACTTCCTACTCCCTCCCCTTTGGCAAGTCACCGACCACATCTCAGTGTGAAGTGTCCTCTTCAGTGAACTTTCATATTTTACATTGTGCTGCACAAATAAACACACTTGATGCAGCATCTAAATGGGGTTTCAATGTTCACAGGTTATTGCTTGTTCCTGGCTGACATGATAGCAATTAACCACACTGGAGGGACAAAAAGTGTGGGGTGACTGACCTCAACGTTTCTCTCTTTGGTAGACTGTAACAATTGTTCTGATAATAATGATGTTCATGAAAATAGGATGTGATTCAGTAATATGTGACAAGATTCAGGCTGTCATACTGTATTTATTGGATATGGCTATTTAAACAGGCAATATAATTGCTGCCTTTTTATTACATTGTCATTATGGTCAACGTTTTTCTATTTCATTTAGCGTTAATGTGCTTGTTAATCTAAATTATTTTATTCCTTCTTTAAAATATTCATTTTTCCAAAAAGATTTTTTTTTTTAGAAAGTCTGTTTTATAAGATATGAGAAGAATATTCTTTCAAGTTATTTTTCAAATATTAAAATACGTTATTCACATTTTAAAATACTTATAGCAGGAGGTGCAAATGGTAATGGATATACGAACTTCTTAGCATGGAAGAAAAAAGGGGTTGTCCTACTGATCATAGTCCCTTACAAGCCATGTAGCATTGTTCGTTGCAATTCTGATATTCCTTAACAAAGGGCTCTATGGTCCAGTCAGATGTGATTAATCTGGACTATTCTTTGACAAGGGATGCTGTTCAATCCTTTAACACTTATTACTTTCATAGTAAAATGCATGATGAAAGCAGTCATACAGCTTGACAGATTTTCTTAAAACTAGGTAGACAATATTTTGATTAGGCCTATGGACAACTGTAACTGTCCAGTGTGATTCAGTTTTGGAAATGAGAGGTTAAGCATCTTGCTGGCCTACAGAAGTGGGGCCATAAAACATTGGTGGTGGTGCTGTCCCCGTCAGTCCTTCACACACCACAGTGGGACATGGTGACATGTAATCCATATTTCTTGCACAGTCCTTCAGTGCATGACATTACTTTTTAACTGTCACCACAGTACTAGGGGATTACTTCCAGCTCTTCCACTTGCTGTGTCCCAGTGACCTTGCATATTTAATCATAATTGGAAGTCAAGTGACTTTTACGAGACATGAATGTTAACTAGCTTTCAAATTGCTGGAGAGGGTACTTTGCCTGGAGTTCCTCTGATTGTGATAATTAATTAGTTGTGCGAGGTCAGCCCCCTGTCTCGCACAGTTCATTGAACAGCGACTTTTCAAATATTTATAAAGATGTTTTAGTACCTATCACTGAAAGCTACATTAATGTTTTAATTTTAAGCAGAAAAAAGGACAACCTAATACTATCGGACACAACTTTGGTGGTGTATATAATAGCAATCTCAAATTAACCATTCTATCATGTTTTATTCATGTTCATTAAGAATAGGGGAAAAAAGATATTTGATTCTGCGCTATAGGAAACAAACTAAAAAATGAAATAAAGCTACAATTGTAGAATAATCTACATTAGAATACTGTTCAGGGGAATGAACTATAGGGACTTCAGGAATTTCAAGATGATTAGAATGGCTAAATGTATGCAGAAAATCATCACACATCTTTAACAAAGGCTTAACATCTTCTGAAAAGTGTCAGATAAGACACATCAGGGCAGCACAATGTATGAACCCAATCACACACACACACACACACAGACAAAATCTGGAGAAAGTCACTGTTTTTTAATGCCAGACCTATTTTCAGACTGCCTATTGAAGTACAAAACCCTACAGGGTAGATATGGGTTTCTGAATCACAGTAGCTCACCACAGTCAGTTGAAAGGCCACCAAAAGACCATGGGATCTCCAGGCTGGGAAACACATGAGCCTTGGGGAGTTGACAGGCACCATGGCTGTTACTGCACAGTGACTCTGATTATTCTGTACAAAGCATACTGGTATAGTCTTGCTACTAAAAAGAAGTCTGAATTACTATCAAGAAACTATAACTGGAAAATGGTGACTTCTGCAGTATGCAGTGTTGTATACTTTCATACCTTATGCCATTTCAACAAATGGGCTTTGATCAGTGGAGGATACATTGGACACCTTAAAACCACCTGGATGCTACACTCCTGCTATCAAAACCAGCAAGCACCATCAGACTTTTAAAGTAGAGCATTTAGGAGCCTACACACTTATAAGTGCAGATATGCACACATTAATTTTTTGAGAGGGGCAGGAGAAGAGGAAAGATGTTAAGATCCACAGACATGCCTAGAAAAGAGCAACTTTAACTTAATACATGAGACCACCTCCCATCCCACCTCACTCTCACCAGTCTTCTTCCTTACGGACATCTCTTCTGATGTAAGAGGTGGCAGACCCCCTCCCACTATGTGGGAACATTACTTGAGCATTTCTTCCTTTTCCTTTCGAAAAGAAAACTGGTTCTGGACCTCTGTGAGCTCAAATTAATAACATCTCTAGATGCTACACTGACAGTTCTTTAAGTTTGAAGCTCTGGATTTACAAAATACTTATTGACATATCATATTTCACCAAGCATGCAGAATTTCTGTTGGGCAACTCCCAAATTGATATCGAGCTCCCCTCTCCAACATTTTTCAAGGCTTCTGGAATATTTATCAATCTCCCACAGGCTATGGGAGCTACCTCCCACGGGAGATGAGCTTCGTTGACTACAGGATGTCAGCTATGCAACTGACACCAATGTTACTGATGAGATCTGGGCTTCAGAGCCAGTAGATTAAAAATAATAATAATAAT
>NW_010301907.1:0-5745 GCF_000700745.2 Antrostomus carolinensis
GTGGCTCAGAAGCCCAGGAGCGATGCGTGGTCCATGTGCTGGCAGCGTGTTTGGTCTGGGGAGCGCAGGCCCGAGGCCCAGGCGCCTGCTGGTTATTATTAGCAGCGTTTGTAATCCTCAGCGACTGTATCCAGGCTGCCGGGCAGTGCGCAGCCAGCCCTGGCCTTGGAAAGCATCACCACTGACTCACTGGGCAGGTCCCAGGGGGCTGCACAGCCCCCTCTGTACCAGGACACTCTGCAGTGGCCAGGGTGAGCCCTGGCCACTCTTGGGGCTGGGACATGGGTCCCCTTCACTGTGCTCCTCCTCACCTCCCCTTGTTTTTGAGCCCCAGAGCTCTCCCTCTCCCCTTCCCAGCACCCCCTGGCCATGGGTATGACTCTCAAGCAGCCCCCTCCCTCCTCCTGGTGTCCTGGAAGCCACATCTGTCCCTGTGCCATATAATTTATTGGTGCCTTTGAGTACTGGGGTCTTTGTCAAGCTGGAGAGCCCCTGGGCCACCATTAGCCAGCTGGGTCCTGGCTGGGCTAGCTCAGCACCAGAGCTGGCCACCCGGCCAGAGCTGCTGCAGGGCCTGGGGCGCACCCAGCGCTCTCTGATGAAGTGCAGCACCCCGCCAGGACAGACGGTGCCAGAGCTGATGCGTTCCAGTGCTGCCAGAGCTCACGGGTTCCTCTGCTGTCTGGGTAGCTTGAGGCTTCTCGGGAATGTTTCTCCTCCCTCTGGCTGCTTGTCAGCCCCGATTTCTTTAAACAGGTGCTGCTGCAATGCTCATTGCCTTCAGAGATGGGGCACAGGTGTGACAATGGGGTTTTGTGTGCCTGGAGGTGAGCCCTTCCTCAAGGCACAGGGAGCCTTGTGTCCTCCAGAAGCCTGGCTGGGCTCCATGGGACCAGGTCTGTGCTGTACTGTCCTCAGCCCCTCTTACAGCACAGCAAAGGGGACATTGGAGCTGAGTAGGGTCCTGGCCGGTTTTTCCTCCTGGCAATGGTTACCTCACTGTAGGAGCAAGGCAGAATAAGTCACCCTGGACCTGAGCAGCATCTCCTCTGGAAGGACAGGGACCAGGCGGTGGTTGTGATCTGGGTGGTGGTGGAGAGCAGCGGGAAGGGGGAGGGATGCTTCCCACTGCTGAGTAAGTGTTTGGGAGTTCTGGTCTGCGCGTGACCTGGTGGCTGCCAGGACCGCTCGGCACAGGCTGCCTGGCCAGGGCTGGCGGTCCCGTGGTGCTGGGTGGCACGGCTGAGGGAGTACGTGCGTTTCCAGCAGGCACTGCACACGTGTGAGCAGGGAGCAGAGCCTGGGCTGCTGACCTGGGAGGTCAATTCTGTGAGTAGAGGGGAGGAGACCTCTGGTCTGCAGTCTCCCCTCGGTTCACTGTTTTTCCGAGTTGCTCCCTGCAATCATCCTCAAAGTTGCTTCATCCTCCTCTTCCAACCTTGCTTAGGCCAAAGCCCAGCAGATGTTACAGGTGGGACTGGCCTTGGGCAGAGCAGGGAGTGCTTTGCAAGGGGCTGCTGGTGGAAGTGTGCTCTATCAAACCCATCTTGGCTCGGCTGAGCGCTGCAGTCCCCTGATGTGACTCAGCAGATGAAGCTCCCAGACACTGTCCGCTGGGCTGTGGGCTCCTGGCAGCGTTGGGGCTGCTGCGGGCTCAGGGTTTCTTGGTTGACTCAGTACATCAGCAAGCAGAGGGCTGTGCTCAGCACTCGGAGAGCTTCCTTGCTTGCTTTTTTTTTTTCTTCACCCCCCCCCCCCCTCCTGTTTGTTTAACATACTGCGCTGGGCTGGTTCAGACCCACTGAAGTCATTAACCACTCAACTAAAATGCTGATGGATGAACCTGCTCAGGGAGAGCAGCCTTGGCGTGTTTAATGGCTGGCTGGAGCTGTGCACCCCGCTGCCTCCTTCCTTCCCTCTTCCCTGTCTCTGCAAACCAGTATCTACTGGGGCAGCTGTGTGGCTCTGCCTCCCTCCTGCCAGGGCAGCCTGTGGTGTGAAACCGGCTGGTACCTCAGTGTGGGTCAAGGTTTCCCTGCCCCTCTCTGGGAGGGACAGACAGTTGCAGCACCATGTCCACAGCTGTAAGATGTAGCAGTGGCAGAGCAGGGAAGGAGCCCAGGAGTCCTTGTTTGCATTAACTGCTGGTAGTGGTTCCCCTTGTCTCTGCTGGCTTCGATCACTGGAAAAAAAGTTAATTAGTGTGTCACTGTCTGTTCTCATCCCCATCCCCAGCCTGTTAACGGATGAGGCAGCGCTGTCAAAGCGATCCCCTAATGAAAAGCTGCTGGGTGGGAACCACAGCATTGCTGGGGCTGCCGAGTCTGGTTCTTGTGAGAAATGGTCAGAAAACTTCAATTCTGTGATGAGTATTTCTGTCCTGGAAATGGCAGATGGCAGGGACAGGGTAGGGCTTTCCATGGTGGTCCAGATGGACCAGGATGCTCTGGAGATGGGGAGGGTGAGCGGGCAGTGCCAGGCTCTCTGCCGGGCACAGCAGCCTGGCTGGTTTGCCAAGGGTTAACCACAGCTGGTGACTTTGAAGAGAGTAGGGTCAAGTGGGTGACAGAGGGGACAGCTCTGGAGGTGATCCAGCAAGGGAGGGCCTTGCACTTGGAGGTGCCCAGCTGGTCCTGGCCAGGGAAAGTCACGCAAACTCTGCCTGCTCAGGACAGTGTGCTGTGCCACACTGTCACCTGGATAGCAAAGGCGCCAAGGGGATGTCACCTGCCTCTTCTGCAAAGGTCCCAGCACCTTTCCCCTGTGTCCCTTACCCCATCTGTGCCTTCCTGGGGGCTCCTAGTGCCCCTGGACACACCAGGCAGCAGAAGCACAAACCACCCAGCTCCCAGAGGGACTCTCTTTAAATTTAAGAAGTCAGCATCTCCACCTCTAATACCAACTGCCTGCCTTCCCTGTGCCGGAGGGGAGAGGGTGCCTAATTAGTCTGGCATTAATTGGCAGCTGTGCAGGTGGCCTCCACACTGCCACAGGGCTGGGGCAGGAGCTCCACCATCTCCCAGCGCAGTGGGGAGGGATAAGGGGATATGCTACCCCTTGGTACAGCCTTGTCAGCAGCACCGGCCCCTGCCAGTGGGATGTGGGGCTCTCCTGCTGGACCCATAACCACTTGGATGTGCCCCTGCTGTCACCCAGTGCAGTCTGTGCCACTGATTACTGCGTTGTCTCTTGCAGTGGCTGCAAACTGGAAAGCGAGGCAGGACGTGTGTCCCCCCTTTAGGGAGCCTTTGTGGGTGTCGTGCCCTTCACTCCATCCCAGCTGCAGGGTTGGTGCACAGGGCTGGTGCTGGGACACGGTGTGGGGCAGGGTTGTGTTGGGGCTTTCCATGGTGTCCCCTCTGGGATGCTGGGCTGCTACTTGGTCCCTTCTGGGCTGGATATGGCCCCGGGAGCCCACACGGAGTCTCTGGAGCAGAGACCACAAGGACTCATCGCTTTCTGAAATGCCCACCCATGCAAACAGTTGCTGGGTGAGCCTTAGAGGAGAGGACAGGCTTTGCCTGCCCCTGCTCCCTGCCCAAGGATGCCATCTGCCCCACCTGTGGCAGCAAGAGATGTCCAGGTGTTGGCACCTGTGGGGTTTGCTTGACAGAGGCCAGAGCAAAAAGAGGGGAGCAGCAGATGAGGTGGCTGGGTGCAATGCTGAGGGTGCTGCACCCAGGGGTGATGGTTCCTGCAGGGACAGGCACTGCTGAGCTGGGACTCCTCACCCTACCGTGGGACGTGATGGTGTTTTCCTAATCAGACCTGGCACTGCCTGAGCCCTCGCCGGGGGCTGGATGGCCCCAGAGCTTTGACGGGGCTCTGGTTGCTCCATGGCTTGTCTTTGCCCACAGCAGTGACGGGGGGGACTGGTGGGAGCAGATGCTCCCCACACTTTGGCGGGGGTGGGGGTCAGACCTGTGAAGTGCTACCTCTGCAAAAGGCATGTCCCCCATCAGACACCCTGGGGCTGGCAGGACCATCACTGGGGGCAGGAAAACTGCTCTTGTTCTGTAGCAGCTGCTTCTCTGGCTGGCGGGAGGACAGAGCCCCAGCAGTGGGCTGGAAGGGAGCTGCCAGCCTAGCAGCTGTTTTGTTTTGCTAAACTCTGCCCAACATTATTATTTATTCTTTTTTTTTAAAGGCTTCTTCCTTCCCCTTTTCCTCCTGGCTTTTCTCTTTCTGGATGGCTGGCTCCTGTCTGCTTTCTTTCCCTCTTGCAACGTCTTGCATCAGGCTTGGAGCAGAAAGTGCAGCCATAAATGGCAACGTGCAGGGCCTGGGAGTTTAATCCAAGAAAATTTTCTTCCCCAGCTTTGCAGCCTGAGATCTTCCCTTTCCCTGGAGCTGGAGTGGGGCGCTCATTTGTCCCCATCCTGCCCATAGGTGCCAGGGCTGTCCCTATGACCAAGGACAAGGAGAGGAACACACCAGCCCCCCAGCCTCCTTGTGTCCTATCTGAGAAGGGAAACCCATTGCTCTGAGGGGAGGAAGTGGGGAGGAAATGGCCAGAAATGAGCTGAAAACCAGATGATGCTGTGCTGGGGAACCTGGCCTCCATCTCCTGTAGGGCTGGGAGAGGGTTCGCATGGTGGCAAAGCCATGAGGGGAGGGATTCTGGGGGGACAACACCAAGCTGCCTATGCCCAAATGTCCCTGGAGGTCTTGTCCTTGCTCCTGCTTTGGTCCAAAGCCTCTGCTGCTGGAGTCAGCTTCACACGTGGGCATCTGGCTTGTTGGCTGTGGAAGGTGAAGGGCCAAAGCGTGTTTCTGATGATCTGACAAATACTTCAGCTCTAAAGCCAAGAGCTGCCAGAAGCCAGGGCAGATGCATTGCTGCAGTGTTATTGAAGGTAAATGACATGTTGGATTTTAACCCTGTGGTGTTGGGCTCTGGGCTTTCCAAAGGCCCTGGCAAGCTGTGCAAAGGTGTGATTCAGATGTCCCTGGGCACAGGATGTGCTGTGGAGTGGGCTGGGTCCATCCTGCCCACAGGCAGGGAGCATGGGGCAGGTTCCCAGCCCCGTGTGGCCTCAGGGCCAGGCAGCTGCTGCCGAGCGCGTCCCCTCGCCGATGCCGGCGGCAACGTGATCCTTGTTTGCTGCAGCAGCTGGCCTGGGCGGCCGTGTCACGTCTGTTTTCTTCAGCAGCGGGCCTGGGCGGCCGTGTCACGTCTCCTCCAGATGCTCCCAGATAACGACGTGCGCAGTCGCCCTGCGGTGCTTCTTGTCATTCTTGTCACCCTTTTTTTTTTCTTTTCCCCTTTTTTTTTTATTTATTTATATTTTTTTCTGCGAGAAGGTTCTTGGTTGGCGTGCAGCTGTGGAGAGATGCTGGCTCACAGGCTGGTGGCCAGAGCACTCAGGTCCTTGCACCTCCAGCAGCTCCTCCTGCCACCTGGCCCTGGTCCGTGCTTCCCTTGTTCCCCACCACTCAAAACATTCTCGCTGTATTGCCCCTGGGCTGTGCTTTGCACAGAAGAGCAGTGCCTGGGGTGCCATAGTGTTCTTTTTGGTTCTCAAATCTCCCAGTGTTGTCCCAGCACCTCCCCCCTTCATTTTCTGGCTGCAGGACGCTGCCCTGCTCTCACAGAGCAACCTGTGCCTGGGGCACAGCAGCCCCCAGCTTGGCTGCTCTTGCCCCACATCTGTGAGGAAAAACCATCACAGCAGCACCCACCGGCCACGGCAGGGCTGCAGAGCCCTCAGATTTGGGATAGGCTCCCTGGGGGGGTCGGGGCGC
>NW_010301907.1:5792-8007 GCF_000700745.2 Antrostomus carolinensis
ATGTCCCCTGTGCCCCAGCTGGCAGGGGCTGCAGGCACAGCCAGACTCGGAGTGGGGGTTTTTTCTCTGCCAACCATTTTTCAAGCCATCCCAGAGGCTGCTCCCAGCCCAGTGCTGGTATTTCACTGCAAGGCCAACGGACGTGATGTCCCCGCTCCCTGCCCACGCGTATCCTCCTCCGTGGCCACCTTCCCGGCACAGAGAGGAAGGGTTCAGCTGAGAAGTGTTTGGGCTGGGAGAGGTCAGGGGAAGGAAGGTTTTGCACGGGGACTGAGGCCATTCTGTTTCCAAAGCTGATGTGGGGCTGAGCGGGCAGGGAAGCCCCAGCTCTGGGATTGCAGTGGAGGGATGGGAGGGTTTCAAGGGGGTATGACTTGGTGATGGAGAAGGCAGAGCAGGCCTTGCAAGTGTTAATGAACTGAATGCACCATGTCCTTCCTCTCCTCTCCCCTCCTGCTAGCCCCAATCTGCTGCATCAGCGTCCCAGGCAGCTGCCTCCAGCTCTGCCAGGACTCCCAGGCAGCCGAGCCCAGTGCTCACCAATGGCTCCTTGCAAGGGTCCTGGTCCCGTGGGATGGGGCTGCTGTGGAGGGCAGCTCACGAGCTCCAAACCTTGGCTCCAGGGCTGGGCACTGAAGGTCTCTGGTGTTCCTCACTCCAGGAGCCATGCCATGGCTTGGCACATGGATTGGAGGCAGTGTGGGCTCAGGCACTGGGGCAAGGTGGGCTGCTGGCCCTGTCCAGAGATTTGTCTGCGAGAGCTGATGCTGCCAGGGCTGGTTGGTTAAGCACAAGGAGGGCTTGGGGCTGTTTGTGCTCAAAAGCTTTTGCCTCTTTCCAGATACCACCTTTGGGTGCCTCACCTGCGTCCATCCTCGAACACGTGGGACAGGCAGAGGATGAGTGCGGCTCTGCAGCGCTTTCCAGCAAGGCAGAGGTGCGTGGGATGGAGAACCAGCCTGGGGAGGGTGGCACAATGACCAGTGTTCTGGTGTCCCTGTGTGGATGGGACATCATCCTGGGGTAGCAGTGGCCATGGAGGGGGCAAAGCCTGCCCACTGCACTCCCCTGGGGGGGGTTTGGGTGGGATTTTAATGGCTTGACCCATTTAAAGCAGAGAGAAACAGTGCTCCAGGTGCAAATGTGCTGCTTGGATGTGCCTACTGCTGGGGGACAGCGAGTGGGGTCACGCTAAGGCAATCTGGGTGGCTCTGCTGGTGGCACAGAGATGGCTGTGAGGCAGTAAGTGGCCCCAGCAAGGTGGACAGATGGAGATGTCGAGGCAGCATGGGGGGAAGGGAGGTGCTGGCATCTGCCTTTAAGCCATCCAAGCAGAAAAATGTTGGGCTGCAGCGAGCTACCGGCTGCCACAAGCTGGGGGTTCCCAGCACAGTCATGGCCATGGCATGTTGCTGTTGCCAGCCTGGCATCCCCCGCTGCTCCCTCTCTGTTCCCATCAAACATTTCTTCCTCTGGGTTGGAGTAGAGATATTTTCCTTCCTTGGAGGATTGGCACCCAAATTCCTACTTGCTTCCACTGTGAAATGCTCAGAAATGTTCAGTTCCTGGGCAGGGAACAGGTTAGAATATCCCTTCTTGTGCTGGCTCCTGGGGGGTCGGGTCTCCCCAGGGGCATCCACAGGGAGATGGACGTGATGGGAACCTGCTGTTCCAGGCTCATGGCTGAGTCCCTGGGGCCAGGGCTGAGCATCCCCTCCCTGCACCCTCCCTGAGGCCTCTCCTTTGGGTGCTGCCTTGCTCCCAGCCGTCCTGGGGGAAGCCTGGGTGTCCAGTGGGAAGTGCCCATGTTTGGAAGCATGGCCCAAAATAGTGGTGGCTGCGGGGGGGGGGCGGGGGTCCTGGCGACGTGTCCTTCTGGGGAGCCTGAGAGCAGGGTGGCGAGAAGAAGCCAAATGGCTGTGAATAATGCACATTCCTCACCGATGACAAACTAACCCAGTTCTGGGTCGGAGCTGCATACCGCACTCTGGCAGTTTATCTAAAGCTGTGTGTCACAAAGCCTCGGCTCTGCCCAAGGTCCTTCCCTCCCCAGACTGTCTTTATGTCCCTCAGGTCTCCTTCACCCCAACCTTTCCCATGTGCTCAGCAGTGTGGCATCTTGCCAGGCTCCCTCCGTGCTCCTTCCCCTCCTTCCCGTGTGCTTTGCCCCGTCACTCTGAGCGGGATGCTCGGGGCTGGGAAGGATGCAGGAGGA
>NW_010301907.1:8061-8438 GCF_000700745.2 Antrostomus carolinensis
TTGCAGGGGTTTGCAGCCAGGGTGCTGTGCATGTACACGGGGGCATTGCCATGTGTCCTTGTCCTATCTCCAGAGCTGGAACACTCCTCTCCCTCCCTGCTTGCCATTTGCATGACTCTCTGCTGTGTGTACTGCAAGCAGAAGGAATCTGGGCTTGATAAAGCTTGTTGTAGCTTGTAGGAGGCAACCCCCAAAACTCCACAAATTGCTTTGCATTTACCCAAATAAATAAATAAATAAAAATCAACCCAAAACCAAACAAAAGTGCTGTTTAATAGCTGCTCCTGTCTGTGCCCCAGAGATCAGCCATGCCACCATGGTGTGTGTGGGCAGGTATGTCTTGAGGAAACAAGGTCTGTGGGCAGTAGCCAGTGGTG
>NW_010301907.1:8481-31900 GCF_000700745.2 Antrostomus carolinensis
TGGTGAGGTCCCAGCAGGCCCCCCCTGCTCCAGCACTGACTTCAGCCACTGGTCCCAGCTGGCAAGTACTCCCGTTGTGTTGGAGCAGCTGCTTGGCCGGTGCCTACAAGGTGACTTTTGCTGGGGACCCACCTCCTCTTAGTGCTAGGGTCATCCATCTCCACCTGGCCCCAGAGCATGTGGGAGAAGTCCCTGAGGCTCCTGGCTCTGTCCCCTGCAGGTCCCTGGGCAGGGTTGGGGGTGCAGTGGGTGCTGGTGGGGGGGTGCCTGCCTAGAAGGGTGCTTGGGCACAAGACTGTACCTGGGGATGCTGGGCTAGCAGATACTTCTTAAAAACCTTAATATCTCCTCAGCTGTGGGGAGGCACTTGCAGTTGACAGCCTTTGGGTGGGACTGCAGTCAGCAAATCTCCCCAATGATGAGTGAAAAGAAAGCAGACTAACGAACCTTGCTCATTAGCAAGCATCCTTTTGGCCTATTCCATGAAGGTGTCAGGGAAGGGGTACCCAGCCTTTGCCTCCCCAGCTCCCATCTCTGGCCCTCTGCCCTGCAGGCTCTGGTGCCCTGGCTGAGCATGGGTTATTTATGGGTTATTTAGCACCTTCTCCTCACAGCTGCTTTGTTTTTAACACCTCCAGGAGGAAGATCCAGACTCAGAAAATGAGAAGCTGGTGGTGAAAGAGCCGGAGGATGAGGATGGTGAGTGCCAAGCAAGCCAGCACCCTGTGGGGAGGGTATGGATGGGTTCAGGGGACTGAAAGGCTGAGGGCTGTGCATGGACTCCTTCCTCCAGGACATGCAAAGGAGATTCCTGCCCTGGCAGCAGCCCCTGTTTGCTTCCCCAGATGCCCTTGGTCTGTTTGCCGTGGGGTAGGTTTGTGATGCAGCTGCCCCAAAACCTCCTTCCTCCCATCCAGGAAAATCTCCAGGAGCTTTAGTCAGACCTTTGTTTAACTGAGAGCCAATTAGTTGATTGGAAAATGATTAATTGACTAATTTGGGTGACAACTGCTGTGCTCCTAAGAAAATGAAACAGATGGTGCCAAGCAAGAGTGTGTGTCTGAAGGGGACTCTGCTCTCCTGAGCAGCTCTGGAGATGTTGGGATGTCCCCAGGAACCCCTGCCCGGGGTGGCCGTGGGCAGCTGGGGCAGCAGGAGAGCTTGGGGTGTTCCCCCTTCCCTGCCCCACTTTCCGCTTGCCCTTTTTAAGGCGCTATGTGGCAATCCCCTGGCTCGGGAGGATTATGCCTAATGCTACAGAGAATCCAATTTTAATCCTGGTGCTGTGCCCACAAGGTGCAGGAAGCACCTTTGGAGATGGGATTCCCAGAAGACACATATTCCACCCTGTTAGGCTTCCTCACAGCGCTGGTGATCGTGGTTGTTACTGTGCAGACCTTCAGGAGACCTGGTTTGAGGAATGATGGATGTATCCTGCCAAAGGGATGCTCAGTAACGCTGCTCTGCCAGGATCTGCCTCCTTTGGTTCAGCCTGTCTCAGGGCTGCTCCGGCACTGCTGTGCATCACCCCAAAGCAGCTGAGGCTCAGGATCAGGTGGTGACAATCCCTGTCCATGGGTCATCACTAGCCCAGCATTCTTAAGCATCTCCTGCAGACAGCCACTGACTCCTCTCCCCAATTATTTACACCATTTCTGAGGTCTTTTATAACAGGGCTGGGTAAAGCTCAGCCTGATGAGCCTACTCCGCTCTCCTAAGGCCCCACCTGGAGTACTGTGTCCAGTTCTGGACCCCCAACACAAGAGAGACCTGGAGCAGCTAGAACAAGTCCAGAGGAGGCCACCAGGATGATGCAAGGGCTGGAGCAGCTCTGCTGTGAGGACAGGCTGAGAGAGTTGGGGCTGTTCAGCCTGGAGAAGAGAAGGCTCCGGGGAGATCTTATAGCGGCCTCCCAGTACCTGAAGGGGCTACAAGAAAGCTGAGGAGGGACTTTTCATAAGGGCAGTTAATGACAGAACAAGGGGAAATGGGTTTAAGCCGAAAGAGGGGAGGTTTAGATGAGATATTAGGAAGAAGTTCTTCACTGTGAGGGTGGTCAGACACTGGCTCAGGTTGCCCAGAGAAGCTGTGGATGCTCCTCCCTGGAAGTGTTCAAGGCCAGGCTGGATGAGGCTTTGAGCAACCTGGTCTAGTGGAAGGTGTCCCTGCTGATGGCAGGGGGGTTGGGACTGGATGAGCTTTAAGGTCCTTTCCAACCCAAACCATTCTATGATTCTATGATGACTTTCTCAGTGGCGTGCAGCTGGGAATAGCCATGGTGCCCTGGCTTTGCTGGGGAGCAACCTCACTCCTTCCTTCACTGTTTCTCCCGCACGTTGCTTTGGTTCTGGCCAAACTCAAGCCACTGAGCTGCTGCCCAGCGAGCCTGTGAGCAGAGATTGCCCTTGGGCACACGGAGATGGGATGAGCAGTCTGTCACCAGCTTGGGATGCTGCTGCAGTGGCCAAAACCACTGGAGCAGCCTTTTCCCTGCTTCAGGCAGCAAGGCTTGCAGGGAGCTGGCAGGTACTTGCTGGGTGCACTGGGAACACTGGAGCCAGTGTGTTTGGAGCAGAGGTGCACTCGAGGGGCTGCTTGCACCCTGCGAGCCCAGGCTCACAGCGCTGGCATCGCAAGGACAGAGAGATGGAAGACAAATGTTTTCTTTAATATGAACTCACAGAGGCTCTGAGTAAGTAGGTCACCTCATATTTCTGTAATGTTTTTGCTGTCCACGTGAAAACCCGGCCTCCTCTTCCCGTGTGTTTCCTGAAGTTTGTTTTCAGGCTGCAAAGAAAGTTCCTGAGCTCAGAAAACATCCAGTGGTTTCCAAAGCCACACACTGGCTCCTTTTTAACCACAACATGTGGGCAGGGAGATGGGTAGCCTCCTCACCTCCTTCTTTCCTTATTCTTTTCTGGCAGGGTGGCAATTAAACTGCCCTTTTTGGGACAGGCAAAATCCCAAATCTCAATTTACATGGCAAAAAAAAAAAAAAAACCACGTGAGGGAAATGATCTTAATTGTCCTTGAAATCAGGCAAGCTATACAAAGGTAATGAAATGGCTCCTGCTCTGCATCAGGGTAAGAAACAGGATGTTACACCCTCTTTTTTTTTTCTTTCTCTTAATATCTCCCAGAGCAGCAGCCAGCTGAATTTTCTTTCCACTCACTTTTACAGTCACCAAAGGGCTGATAAGCCACAGCGTTACTACTTATTTCCAGCTGGCCAGACCTGCTTTCTGCTGGTTTGGAGGGTTCTCCCACTGAGGGAAGTGGGATAAGGCTGAGCTGAATATTTGGGGCTGCAGGATCGGAGCATGAGGATGCTCATGTTCGGACACTTGTGAAGACACCAGGGAAAGGATTTGCCTCATTGTTCCTCTGGGAACCCCAACGGTGTTTTGAGATTAGAGAAACACTCTGGATCAGTAACTGAGCAGTAATCCACCAGGACTTCCCAGGGAAGCTCCCCAAGATCAGGGACACAGAGGTGTAAAGAGGAGAGGAAATGTGGATATCTGCAGGGAGGAGGTTTCTGTTGCTCCAGGAACACTCCCTACACTAGTGGGCTTGGTCCCATACCTGCCCATGCAGCCTTGTGCAACTTGATTTTGAGAGCTCTGGTTACCCCATCTACAAAATAAGGCTCTGACTTTCTTTTTGCATGGGGGTCCCCAAGGTCTGCAGTACCTTGGGGACCCCCATGGTCCAGTGAGTGCATGCATGAGCTCGGGGTTGGAGAAATCACTAAATTAAGCAGTTGACCTTGGACAGGGGGAGAAAATCCTTAAGAGGAGTATTGACTGGAAAATAAAGGGAAGCTGCTGATGCTGAATCCTTTTGGGTATGAGGAAGGGAGGAGAGGGGCTGTGGGGTGTTTTTTCATTTGGGCAGTTGGAGGAGGAGATACTGTTATGAATGTGGTGCCTGCAGTAGCAGCAGTGAGGACTGCAGTGGGCTTCCCAGGTAGCTGGGGACAGGGAATAGGTTATGTAGAAGCTGGGGCTTTCTCTCCTGCCACAGAAGACAGAGGAGTTCCACTACTCTTGGGGTCTTCCTGGTGCTGGGAGGTATCATCCTGGATATTTGGTTTGTGGATAATGTGCAATTTTTCAGGGCTGTGCAGATAATACAGTAACATCATTTTTCTGTGAACCCCTCAGAAGTATCTCCGGGGCTCTGAGGGTTGGTGGAAACCACAGATGTTTCTGGGTGGATGTGGAAACAGCAATGCTTGATGGCTTGGTGTGAGGCAGCAGAATCCTGCAGTCCTTGGGAGATAAAGGCTCCCAGATAAACAGCTCCCAGATAACCAATAAAGGCAACTACCCGAAGCACGCTGTTCCTGGGCTGCCCTTTGGATTGACCTCCACGCCTGTTGTTTTCTCCCATCTGTAGGAAGATAGCACAGGAGAGAGATTTTTAAAAGCAAATAGTGCTCGAACAAAATACAATTGGAAAAGGATTGGCTTAGGCTCAGAGTCTGTGAGCTTCGGTGTGCTAATTAGCAGAGGGCTGAGGCTGGTGAGGTGGGCAGGAGAGCACCCAGTCCTGGAGGAGACCTCCGTTTCCTCTCCAGGTCTGTCGGCTGGTGACAGGGGCACCTGGAGCCAGCTGTGTTGTGCTCCTGGGGCTGCCTTGGCTCAGCTCTGTTTGCATTCCTGGGGTTTGCAGTGTGGCACCTCCTTTTTTCACAAGCTTTGCCAAAGGCTGCAGAAGAGCTGCTGGGCTGTGGGGCCAGGGACAGCTCTGCTCGTGGCACCATCCGTGAGCCCCAAGCATGGGAAAGGGCCCCTGGACAAGGAGAGGGAGAGAGGAGGAATGCAAGTCTGGAGAGGAGAAGCAGAAAATGCGGCGAGCTAATCAGGGCAGGATTAGCATGTCTTGATAAGCCAGGAAGGGCCTGCAAGGCTTTGGATGCAGAGAGAGCAATAGCATATGGTTCCCGTGCTGTAGGATTTACTTGTGTCTGCCTCCAAGCAGGGCTGCTCACTCTCCGCAGTCCTCGCCGTTTCCAGCGCTAGCTGCAGCTGGGACTTCTGTTGTCCTCTGGCCAGCAACACCTTGGCTCTCCACTGCAATCCACACAGCTTCCCCGGCACTGCTCAGGCTTCCTGGAGGCTGGAGCTGACTGTGGAAGTGTCTTTTGGGGGGGCTCTCCTCTTCTCTAAGCTAAAGAGACCCAGCTCTCTCAGTCTTTCCTCATAAGGGAGATGCTCCACTCCCTTAATCATCTTGGTGGCCCTGTGCTGGACTCTCTCCAGCAGTTCCCTGTCTTTCTTGAACTGTGGGGCCCAGAACTGGACACAATACTCCAGATGAGGCCTCACCAGGGCATGAGGCCTCACCAGGGCAATGAGGCCTCACCAGGGCAAAGTCTGCAAAGTCTGCAAAGTCTCACCAGGGCAGAATGCAAGTCTGGAGAGGAGAAGCAGAAAATGCGGCGAGCTAATCAGGGCAGGATTAGCATGTCTTGATAAGCCAGGAAGGGCCTGCAAGGCTTTGGATGCAGAGAGAGCAATAGCATATGGTTCCCGTGCTGTAGGATTTACTTGTGTCTGCCTCCAAGCAGGGCTGCTCACTCTCCGCAGTCCTCGCCGTTTCCAGCGCTAGCTGCAGCTGGGACTTCTGTTGTCCTCTGGCCAGCAACACCTTGGCTCTCCACTGCAATCCACACAGCTTCCCCGGCACTGCTCAGGCTTCCTGGAGGCTGGAGCTGACTGTGGAAGTGTCTTTTGGGGTGGCCATAGCATTTAGGGTGCGTGCGTGGGGTCAGCACAAAGCTCAAGGGAACGAGCCCACTGCTGTTGATCATTGCTCTGGGGAGGTCTCTGGCTCACACCATCTCTTGCTCTTCTTTGTCTCTCACTCTCCCGCTCTCCAGCTGCAGATGAGACGTTCTCTTTTAAATACAGTCCTGGAAAGCTGAGGGGAAACCAGTACAAGTCAATGATGACCAAAGAAGAACTTGAGGAAGAACAAAGGTAAGTTGAGTTTCCTTTTTAGTTCTTGCCCAGGACCATCTGGTTGGCATTCTCTTGCAAGCTGGGGGTGTTCAGACCTCTCTCTCCCCAAACTACCTTGGTAGCCTTGGGCTCAGTGTCTCATTGCACCATGGTGCAGACCTCTCCTACCCGGGAAAACATGAGAACAAATAAAGTCACACTGATTTAGGAGATGGAGACACTGTGGCCCTATACACACTTGGAGCTGTTCAAGCTCTTTCTTTTAGTGCTTAGACCAGATTTCCCAGCTGATGCAAGCTGGTGTAGTTCCCCTGATCCCATTAGTACCATGTTGATTTACATCTGTTGAGGACCTGATCTCTAGCTACTTCCCCTTCGTTTACCCTGTGGATGGCCTCCAAACTGAGGACATGGGCATAGCTCAGAAATACTGGAACAAACCGAGTGAGTGTGGAGCTTTAATGTTCTCTGTGATGGGACAAAGACTGGGAATGTCCATACCTAGGGCTGGCTCCTCAGCTGTAACTGATGGTGGGGATTTGCCATATAGTGGGCCTGGTAGAGAAGGAGAATTGTCCATCTTGCACTTTTGCTAAAGTTTCCTCCTGAGCTTGAGCCCTGCCTGAAGAAAGGAAGAGCCTGTCCTGTTACTGAAAATAAGCTTTCTAGCTCAAGATTCCCCAGCCAGTACAAGGGAAATCAAACCCAACCTTGCACCTCAAGCTGCAAAGCCCGATGCAAAGTCTGTGCTGTGAGTGTGAGGTCTCTGCCCATGTGTGGAAGGAGTCCTCCAGCCCATAGGCACCCAGAGCCTGTGCTAAACCAGAGATGTCAAACCCCACAGCCAAGGGCTTTGTCCTACAAGCAGGCTCTGTGGCAGGCTGCTCCCTGGCAGATGGGTGCAGCTCGTACCCCTTCCCTCTTGGGCGAGCTGCAGGGAACTGATTTCCCAGTGGTGGCTCAAGGCAAGCCTGGGAGATGTTCTCTCTGTTGATGTCCCAAGGACTGCGGGACTCAATTCTCTACCCAGTGGTGTACACCCCCTGGGATGATTTGGGGGAATTTGTCACCCCTTGCCTGTGATGCTGTGGTTTGGGTGCCACCACAACTGGCACACTATAAAGACCTGACATGGGCTAAGTGGAAACTCGAGCGCAGCAGGGAAGGCAAGGATGGAGGGATCACACCTTACCCCTGGATCAGCCGTGGTCCTGCTGGCAAGCCTTGCCTCAGCGCCCCTGAGCAGCATCTCCATGTTGCTGGCAGCTGGGCTGGCATGAGGAGGACACTGGTAAACAGTGTAAATCCAGAGACCTGCCCAACTGCTGGCACTGTCGTGTCCTCACTCTGGTCCTGGGGGAAACTCAGGTGGCACATAAAGCTCCGTGCAGGCTGCCTTCACTAGCTGAACCTGCAGCCACAGCCATTCTCTCCACATCAGACCTGACCTTCCCAACAAGAGATGTCTTCCCTTTCTCTCTTTGCTTCTGGGCATCCAGTTGTCCTCAGATCTTGGGTTTCACCAGCACTGCTAGGAGCAAAGATCTGCAAGGGCTGGGAGGTCAGCAACAGAAATGGCCTCTGGTTTCCTCTGGCACTGAGTTGATTCCGCGTTGCTGGCATTGGGAAAAATGTTGTTTGCTTTCTTCCTTTTGTTGTATCTTTATTGTGCCTGAAGCCCCCAACCTGTAAAACACTGAGCTGGTCTGTTAGTGTCATTGTGTTCTGCACTTGGGGAGAGTGGAATGAACTGTGGGAATGTGAGTGAAGCCTGTGGGGCTCAATGGGAATTGCTTTTCAGGATTCTGCTAAGAACTGATGCAAAAGTCTACGTGCAGCAGGCAAATTCAAACCCTCTGCACCAGCAACTCCATCCAAACCAGCTAAGCAAATGCTGCTCAGGTTTTCAGGGCCAGGAGTCCTGTAGGGCCTCAGGCTGGTTCCTCTGTGGCAATAAATGCTGCTGCTGTAACCTGGGGACACTGAGGGGACATTCCTTACAGACAGCAGTTGGACGGGGGTTTTGTACTCAGGACTGTAGAACCAGCTCCAAAGGGTGGTGGACCTCTCCTGGTCATGTAGGACCTTCCAGGCATCACTGGATTGTGTCCATCTGGAGCAGTCCCAGGGCAGGACAGTGCACCTAAGACTGATGGACAGTGCCTGGGCATTGGGTCCCTTGGAGGCTCTCAGCAGCCTTCCACGCTGAGGGCCATTGGCAGAGAGATGTCTTTTTTCCTACTGCTCCTTTCTTCTCGCCTCCTCCATATTTCTGTTGTTCATTTCTTTAAGGCAGCTTTGTGAATTTTTTTTTGTCTTGCTTTGTTGCTGGCTTACTTTTTTTTTCCCCCTCAAATCTTCACTGCAGCATCAGCAGCTTTTCATTTCAGGCCTCACAGTGGTGTAAGGGGGCAGGGCTGCTGCCAGGTAAGCTCCTGGGCGAGCTGAGCGTAGCAGCTCAGCCCAGTCCTGCGTCCCTCTCCCTCGGCAGTCCCATCCCTTTCCCTGACTCCACGCACCCTGACCGTGCTGCTGATCTGCTGTGACCCAGGTTTGCCACCTTTATGTTGCAGGATTGAACTGACCTCTGATCTCACATCTCTGTAGCAAGTACCTTAGGTCCTCGGCCACAAACATTCTTGCAAATCTTTTTGGTAAGGACACGCTGTTTCTTAGCAGTAGTAGTACCACTGATAGCATCTGCTAATGTGGGGTGGGGGTTTTTTGTTGTTTTTTTTTTAATTTTGGGTCTCATTTTCTGGGGGAGGGTTTGTTTCTGAGCCTGTCCTACCTCCCCCACCATCTCCCTTCCCCTCCCTCCTCATAACAGATTAATGAGTCTGCTCCCCTCTGTCTCCATCTCACTTTCCATGAGTGGTCCGAGGGGAATGGGAGCTCCCACCACCACTTCTGTTTCCTGATTTGGAAAATTGGTGCTGTTGAGTGAGGGGGTAGTTAGTCCTAAGGTGTGTTGCCAAAGTTGAGACAGGCTCAGCCTTTACTTTTAGCCCTGTCAGCCCTCCAGTCTTCCCATCAACTGACAGGTTTCTCTATGAAGCTGCCTGTAAGCAACATCCCCAAAAATGCAAGTGAGTCCCCCAGACCCACTTGAGGCTACTTGTGGTGATGAGTAGTCCACAAGTCTTAATTTGGGGACCCCTGATTTTGGAGGTGCCATTGAATGAATTACTTGCCTTTTCCAGGAAGAGCTATAGGACTTCAGACAGGAGAGGACAGGCATGGGTTATTTAACCAAAAACCCACTTCTGCTCTAACCTGCATCACTCCAGAAGTTGTGGTTATCTTGTCTAGTATTCGCTTGAATCTTGTGGCTTCAAACTGGTGCTAAATCTGGGGACTAAAAGGGAAAGGAATGTGACCTTTACTGAGTGATGCAACTTCCTGCTTCTGGTTACTTCAGTCTTAAAAAATAGAGGGACTCCTCAGTGAGGGAGGAGGACAGTAAATCTAGTTGCCAAATACATCTGCTCGTGTGGTGGCTGTGCTTGATCACACCTGGAGGGTCACCGGTACTTCTAGAACAGAAGCACATGGTGTTGGCTCCCCTGGGGGGGAAAAATAGTCTGGGCAGGAAGGGGAAGAGTGCAGCGGAAGGATACAGCCCTTAGTCAAACCAGCACAGCCTGTTTCCCAAATCTTTCTCTTCTGCACCTGAGACTTTTGGCCATCTATGGCCAACTGTAGCTGCCATGGTGCAAAGCAGTAGTTCAGGCTCAGAAATATGACTCGTAGTGGTACAGCTTTCCCCCGTTCAGACAAGGCTGAGTTGTGTAGGCATGAGGCACAGCCCACAAGGGCTGACTCTTAGATGTTGCTGTCCTGGCTGGGCACCTCGTGCAGATGAGGAAAGAAGAGGAAGGGTTCCCCAGTGTGCCTTCAGGGCCTGGCTCGCATAGATGGATTGAAGTGGTCTCTGTCAGCTGCTCTTCAAACCTCCCTTGAGGTGGAAAGAGGTTAGTGGGGATTTTTTTGCCGTTAGAAAAGAGTGTGATCAAGACTCTGTTGAGCACTGACAGCTGCAACAAGGCTCCATTCATAGTAAAAGAAAAAACAACCAGGAGGAATGACTCCCTTGGGTCTCTGCTTTCAGCTTGCTCTTTCCATGAGGCAGAGCAGATCCCAGACAAGTCTTGGTTGGCCTCGGTGGTGCCAAGGGGTTGAGCTGTCTGTGCTCTGTCCTTGCCACTCTTTGCTAGGTTTATTGGATGGAGAAAGGAGAGCACATCCCATCTGATAGTCTGTGGAAAGGTCTCTCCTCACAGTCCTCTCTGTTTCTGGGATTTAAGGAAGAGGAGGGACTGGAGAGCCAGAAGCCACCCCATTGGGCCTCAGCTAGGGCACCCTTGCAGATCCCTTGAGCAGGGTCCAAGTGAATGGCACCAAATGGCTCAGACACGCTCCACTGTTTGCAGGTGCACTCACGGGTGGAGCAGGTGATCCCTCAGACCACAGTCCAGTCTCTGTAAGAGTGAGGAGAAGGTAGCGATGGCTGCCCAACTTCCTTGGGTAATGGGCTCAGTTCCCAGAGCCAGGTGACTCATTCTAGGAGCAAATTGTCCTCCTGCCCTTCAATCCTCTCCTCTCATCCCCTGGCCAGCCATGCATGGGTTGAGGAGACACTGCTTGAATCCAGACTAGATTTAAGCCTAGGGCTCAACTGCAAATTGGAATTTATGCAAGGGGAATTGGATTGGCTGTAAATCTCATGCCTAGTCCTTTTCTTGGTGGTAATTTAACAATGGAAACCCGTCTCCTCCCCAGCTGGGTTCAGAGTACCTCGTGGTTAGAAGGCACTAGATAAAACTGGGCTTGGACTCTGGAGTTTCAGCAAGGCAAGGTGCCCTGGATGGATCCTGGCTCTAGGGAATGGCAGAGAGGAGAGACCTTTCCCTGCCCTGCCAGGCATCCCAGATCGAAGTGGGGATGCAGCTGTGTCTTGCAGGAGAACCATGCTGCAGTCTGGTTTTGAACGAGACAACGCTCGCGATGACAGCTCTGGAGCACACAAGGGCAGGAAGCAGCTGCAGGGATGTAACCACCGTGTTGACAGACCTTGACCTAATTCAAACATCACTACTGGCCCTCCAAAAATGGTGGACTGGGCTGGGGGAGGTTGCATTTTGGGAAAGCTCTCCATCAGCATCTGTCCTGTCCACCCCCTGCATTGCCATCACATAGCCCTGGCTCGCTTGCTTGCTTCCCCCTCTGTATAGCATGGGACCTGGGCCTCTTTCTCCTCCCTTCTCTTTTGCTAACCTTCATCTCCAACCCAGCAGCTTTGCTGTCCTGTCCAGCACAGCGCTTCTTTGGGATGAGGGAAGCTGGTAAGTTTGGGCTTTCTTTGGGGTTTTATTATTTGTTTGCTTCTCATCTTCTGCAGCACGATAGTCATCCTGGGCTGAGGGAGAAGAAGTAGCAGCAAGGGACTGCAAAGCTCAGGGCCATGGGACTCTTCAGGGGGGCCTCACTGCAGCCACCAGCCACAGGGATGGCACAGACTATGGGCAAGGCTGCTTTCAGCCACAAAACACTCAGTGCATGCAGCATGTTTCCTTCCCACCTGCCCCTTGTAGGAAAGGGACTGTGTGTTTGGGGGTCCCTGCTGAGCTCCCCCTGCTCTGAAGCCCCTTCTGTAGGTATCAGACTCTGCTTGTATGAGGAAGGACTCTCCTGGTGGCCCAGTGCTGTTCCCGGCCTCCACCATATCCCCAGGGAAAATCTCTGACCTACGAGATATCAGTGGACTTGAGCTCTGTCCCTATTTATAGAGCATCTGATTGAGTCATGAGAACCCAGAAGCTTTAAAAACTGAGCAACTCGGGATGCTCCCTCAGAAACTCAGGGAAGGGGAGACAGAGAAGCCACTTCCCCATCTCCTCCTCTCCTGTCCCAGAGAGGAAACTTTTGCAAGCTTCCCCTGTAGTCTCTGCAGGGTGTGAGTCTCTGACTCTGCCCCGGCATGAGATTTCAGAGCAGACAGCAACTCTGCTTGAGCTCCTGGGTTTTTTGTTTTGGCTCAGATCCTGAATTGTCCTAGCTTGTGGCTGCTTCTCCTTATCTCCCTCACCCAACGCTCACAACTTGTCTTTATCTGCTTCTGCTTAACCCTGTGCAGCATGGGCAGCTTGCTGTTCTCGATCTGCTAACTCTCTGGGATCCTGGCTCTGCCTCTCCTGCAGCCAGGGGAGAACAAGGGCTGCAGGGAATTGGGCCATCACACCAGGCTGGATGCAACCTGGCTGACAGTGAGCTAGAGCTCAGACACCAAGTGATGGAAGAAAGTGCAGGCTGGCCCATCCATGGCTTTCCCCACTGCTGCAGCATTGGCTGGTGGGTCAGGAGCATTGGGAGGGGATGGCCACCCAACTGAAGGAGGTGATCATGGCCCCTGGGAGTTTGAACCACCTTCCTGGCTGTGCTCTGGCCTCTTCAGCTGTCACTGCTGTGGCTGGTAAAGATTGGAGTCTTCTGTATTGAAACAGCGGTGGGCAAGGTCACCTCGGGGGTGACACAGTCCCCAACCCCACTGACTCCTTGCTGACCCCTATTCTAGAGGCAATGGGACTTGTGCTCCCTGGTTACTCAGGCTCTGGCAGCCTCGACTACTTTCCTGGTGTTCCTGAAGAGCAGTAGGTATTTCTCGAGGTTGTGTGCACCTTTTGACTTTTCTTTCCCACAGGAGGAATTTTTTTGGATTTGTGTTGTTAGAAGCTCCCCCTGGTACCTCTCTCCTGCTCTTTTCTAAGCACTGACTGTCTCTCCCTGTTTTGCATTTAAGTCCTCTCTCTCTCTCTCTCTCTCTTCCCATGTTTTACTTGTTGGCTGAAGCAACTGGCCCAGACTTTTGGGACCACTGAGAGAACTTAGATTTAGTATGTCCTTCTTCATATTCTTCCTACAAGAATCCTGGACAAGACTGGGTTATAGTCACTACCAGAAATGAGATGGTAGCTGTCCCAGTGGTAGAGAAATGGGAAAGAATGGTGATGGGACCATCCAGCAATCAGGCAGGAGGGAACTGCCTGGGGTGAGCTTAACCACTCGTTGCCAAGTCTGCGCAACGCCCAGGACCTTTTCTCACTGCTCTTGACCCTCAAGGGTCAATCCCAGCCTGTCTGGATTGAGAAGAGCCTAGAGACAGATTGCTATCTGCCCTCCTTGCCAGGATTTCAGACCAGAGGACTGATGAAGAAGCTTCTGCAAGGGGAAGGAGCTGGGAATGTTCTGCACTTCTGAAAATCAGCTTTCTGAGTGAAGTTATTCCTGAAAAGGACACAAGTGATTACCAAGAGGTGGTTACAGCAAGGTACTCTGGGATCTCCATGGAGTGGGTCAGGACACCTTTGGAAAGCCATAGTCTATGGATGGGCTACAGGATTTTCTGACCTCCTGCTGTGGAATTTGCCTGCATGAGGGATAAACACACATGGGAATGCCACCAGTCCACCCCATTTGTCAGTGCTGGGATGCTGTCTGCTCTCAAAAGCAAGAAGCCGATGCCCTTGTGCTGATGCCATGGCCAAGTGGGAGTGAGGGGATTGTTTCTGAGGCCATCAGAAGGACACCCAGTTTCCATGCGTCAGGAGAAGCATAGTCTTTCGAGACCTTCAGTACCTGAGCCTCCCTTATAATCCAGGACCTGCTGTTGTCTGAGCTCCTTGTTACCCAGTAGTTCCTTGCACAGAACCATGTCCAGCTGACATACCGTACAATTCACTGACTTGGCCCTCAGCTGCGGTCAGAACAGAGATATTTGGATAATCTATATCTGAAGAGAGGATACAGGCTTCCAGCAAAAGACCCTAACCTGGTTTGATTGGCGTGCTGCTGAGGGAAAGCACATTGATCAGGTTGATTTCAGTGTCCAAAGTGAATGGAAAGGAAGGAAGAACCAAGGATAAGCAGGCTCACAGCCTCTATCCCAGGCTAATTAAGTCTCTGAGGGCTCCATGGCAGCAATGCCAGAGCTTCTCAGCCTGGGGAGTTATATGGCCCCCGATGTAGTCAGTGATGGACTGTCCCATGCTCTTCAGTCTAAACCCCCTCACAGCTTGCTCCAGGAGCAGTAAGGTATATCTCTGTTGTGCAGAAGGGGAATTTATGTCTCTGACAGACATCATTCATTAGGTTCACACTTGGTTTAAGATCTTCTCACCCCAGCTGTTGGCCTGGTCCTGTCCTGGAGGTGAGTATCCCTATGAGGAGCTGCAGGCTGTAACTGAGCCTCATCCACCCTCCCTGACATCCTCGATCCCTCTCTGCTCCAACTGCGTCATGCTGGAGGGGACCTCTCCTTCTGGGCCCCCATGGCAACGAGCTTACGCCCTCATGTGTGAAATCTGATTATGCTTGCGTGACTTGAGTGGGATGATCTGATCCTCAGCGCTGTGAATCCCACAGAGGGATTATCTACTCCAGAGAATTTCCATTCTTTCTCCTAATGGGCCGACCACTAACCCTCTGCAGCGCTGCTTCAGTAACCCTGGTCCCACATGATGCTTCACCCTGGATCTCCCATCCGGGATCCGGGTCACTGGCTGCACTTGTGAGGCTGCTGGAGAAGGCAACCTTTTGCAGAAGAGTGAGGAAGAGATGAGGCTGTAACTTGCCTTCATGCTGTGGTTAGCAGGAGCAGGGGACTTTCAAGTGGTGTTCAAGTGTTAAGGATGGTGAACCCTACTGAATTCAGGAGGAATTGGACTGGGGTGCATCTGTGTGTGTTTGTAAGTGCCCAGATGTGTGTTGTAGCTTCAGTCTGCCTCAGTGCAGGTCTCTCTGTCCATGGGCAGCTGTCCAGCCTCCTGTCAGGTGTTTCCCATTTGGGATGGTGGGCCATGAGAGATGCTGGGGCAGTAAGGGCAGAGTGTTCGAAGGGTTCAATCTGAAAACAAGGGACCACATATTTTAGCTCTGGCTCTGCTAACAACATGCTGCAAGACCTCAGGGAGTGCCTGGATGTCGCCAACCATAAAACACATCATCTCATCCTCCTTCCCTGGAACATTGGCAGAGCTTCCCATCAAAAGGAAGCCTCGTGACCTGCAGAGTGTCTTGTGTTTTTTGCCTTCTTCCCTTGAACAGACACATCTGTAGGAAGATTTAGAAAGGTTGACCTATTCAGGCACCCTGCCCTGTGAAACCAGTACTTGTTCCTGGCTCATCTGGCTGTAGGTAGGAGGAGGAATCTGGGCTGGACAAGGGTGCCAGCAGCCCAGGACAGTGAGGCAGTAACCCCTGGAGCTAATAAAGGCTTCCAATTAATTGGGCTTTTCCAGCTCTCATCACTAGGTCGGAAGGGTTCTAACTTAGATTTGGTTCCAGACAAGAAGATTTACACTTCTGATTTGTTTTTGACTATCCTGCTGCAGCTGATGAAGCAAAGTGCCTCTTCCTTAGAGGCATGAGGTTTGCAAACAGCAGCTTGTTCTGCCCTTAGGTGGGAAGTTGCCTTGCCTTCCTTTCCCCCCTTCCCCGTACTGAGTTTTCCCTCTGCTCCTTTATGTGAATAATAATGAACCAATCTGAGGGGTGAAATGACTGAAATGATTTCTCTTTTCTCCCTGTTTCTCTTTGCAGAACTGAAGATTATATGAAGTTGTCCCTAGCCTCCTCCTAAAGGCATCCCTTGGCATCTTTAAAGGCTTGAGAGAAATATCAAAACCAACCAAACACACCCATAAGAGAAATCCATAAACCCTCAAAACTTGGGATCCCCTCTTGGTCTGACGTTGAGTTCTTCAAAAACTCCTGTGGTATCAAGTTTGAGGAGATCCTGTTATGTGGCTCCATGGACTGGGGCTGGGCCCAAGCAGTGACTTGAGTTGTGTTTGGGGAGCTGGGATGAACCTTCCTCCCTCTCCCCCAAACAGAACCCTAATGGGACACTAATTATGCAGCGAGTCTATTAGTTGTGTTCATTACCATGTATTAGGCCTGCCATGAAATCTGTGCTGTTCCTTTATTGGGGTAGATGAACCGTAGCTCTTCTCCCAGACCAGCCTGGACCTTATTCCAGATTATCCAGTTTCTTCCTGGGGCCAAACTCTTCTTTATTGCTGGGTGGGTGGGAACTGCCTATGATTTCAAATGTTGTACAACGCTGCTTTATTCTGAGGGGTGGAAGGACAAAGTGGGGTCCAAGTGAGGTTTTGGCAGATGGTAGCTGGACCGACTCAAATCTTGCTTCTGTAGTTATTTTAGCAGAGAGCTGATTCTGTAGGTAGACAGAAGACTTGAGAAGTGATGAAGATTGATAGTTTAGCTGTTCTGCCTGTGGTGAAGGTTTAGAAGACCACACTTTGGCTGCTGTTAATATCTGGATTCTCACTTTTCCCTATTCTGGTTTCCAAGAGGAGAGACCCAAGGAGGTAACTGGCATCCCAAGGGGTTCCCTCTGGCTCAGGATGAGATAGTGGGGGTCCTGGCAGAGATACTCTCCCCATTCCTCTGCCTGCTTGCTGTTCCAGTGCCCTCTTCTCTAGCTAGCCCTGCGGCCTGTCCACTGGAGCCAGAGCTTAGCATTGCTCCTCAGCTCTGTCACATATAGAAGATGAATTCGGCTGGGCGTGCGTACCTGCTTCAGACACAGCAGGTTTCAAATCAAACCCAGTTGGTTGGCGAGAGTGAGAAGAGGGCTCATGTCCTCTAGCGAAGTTGTAGGAACACCAGGCTGGGTGGGGACGTGTCCTTCAAAGTTTTGCTCTCACTGCAGGACAACTGCCTCTTGGCTAACACTGCAAACATATCAGAAACCCAACAGGCTGCTTTATTTTTTTCCTCCTTTTTAATTCCTATGCAGACAATACTTGAAACCTTGTACACAGTTGTCCTTTCCAGCGCCTGGGGTTGGCAAACTCTTCATAAAAGGGCTCATTTAAAGAACAGCAGGAGGCTTCAGCTTTAGAAGAGGCTGGGCTGCTCTTTCCCAGCTGACAACTGCAAGTGTGTTCAGTGGTTTGCATATGAATTTAGGCACATCTGGACCCTCTGCTTCAATACCCCGCTGGTACAGCTGCTGTCTCCCCTCGGTGCTGGCTGGCTGACTGTGTCCTGAGCACCCAACTATGCAAAGAATGCCTTATATTCATTGTGTTTCAGTTACATGGCAATATGTACATCGAGCAAAGTCTATAGTTGAGTCCAGATTTTTGCTAGTGGCAGAGAGTCAAACTATTTCTTCAACTCAAATGGCTGTCTGGGTATTTTTTACTTTTGTTTGTTTCGTTTGTTTGTTTTGTATCTGATGGTGGCTCTTATACAAAGGACTGTAATTCTAGTGGCTTGAATCTGTAAAAATTGCCTTTGTTTGGTCCAATAAACCTTTGAATAGTTTATTTGGTTTGTGCTTGTTCTCCCTGCCTCCAGCAGCTTGCAACTTCTTCCTCAAGAGATTTGTGTTGAAAATCTGGATTTTAGGTTAGAGGTACAGTCTGCTCTCCTATGCCTTTTACCCCAGAAATGATTCCACTGGCTTCCTTAACAATAGAGTCAGACCAGTGGCAAAAGTCAGGGATTTTCCCTTATTTCTGCTGGAGCAATGCTGTGTTGCAGCAGGATCCTGGTCTTGTTTGGCTGTAATTAGCAACGTTACCAATGCAGAGATCTGCCCAGGATTTCAGCTGCGCTGAACACGGGTGCCCAGCAGTTCCTGAAACAGATCTCCTTTAACATACTTATGGCTCACTGCCCCAAACCTCTGGTTAATTGTAAAATTCTTGGACTGAAATGTCTGAAAAGAGCCTAAGGGAGTTAAGTATGCAAATTCAATTGCCTATCAAGAAGAATTAGGCTGCTTTGAAAAGCCTTAATTAATCTATTTTGTCAGCAATAAGTAAAATCCTGTCTGACCTCCTGAATCCAAGTAGTTTTGAGGACAGCAATTATGGGAAGAGAGAATGATTTTACTTGTGAATGGGGTAGGTTTGATCTGAAATAATAATAATAAAACCACAACCTGGAGCAGCACAAAACTCTTTTACAAGGTTGCCTTTGATAGGAGAAGCTCCTTTTTGAAATCAGTTTCATGTTTTTGATGCCTTACTCTTCCTTCCCACACTCTTTTCTCTGTATCTTTGTTTTGCTCTCCCTTTGTTGTAGATTATGTAGCACAGAGAAGTAACAGCAGCAACAGCTCTTTTTTATTTCTGTTTTTAAAATGCACAGTCATGATATTTGAAGTTGAGGCGAGAGCCAAAATGCATTGATGTTGCACTTAAAAAAACAGAGTTAATATTTTCTGTGATCTTGATTTTGGAAGTTTGGAGACAAGGAAATGGGCCTTTGGGGAGGTTTCAGCAGCGTTAATGTCTGTGAAATAACAAGCGAGGGATGCAGACCTGTGCAGAGCACTCCCAGCTGGCATGCATTTCAGACATGTGAGGCAAAGCTACGTATTGAATTTCTTCACACCAGACTGGAAATGTGCCCTCCAGTGCCCAGTGGTGATCAAAAATAAAATATTGATCACTATTGACCGCGCTTCCCTTCCTCTCATCTGCAAAGGGCAGTTGGATGCTCTTCATGTGAGCATAAAAAATTACAGAAGAGACAGACAAATCCAGATGCTTCATAGCCTGTGGCCAGAGCTTTCATAACCAAAAGATCCCACATCATTGCCAGGATACGTTTGGCCTCAGGACAATTGCATTTATTTGCAATAGAAAAGAATTGGCAAATGAGCTTTCTTTTGCCAGGATCTGCCCTATCTGCTGCAATGGTGCTGGGAGGACAGCAGAGCCCTGCTCAGCAGGAGCTCAGCACGAGAAGGCTCCTCTGCTTACTCCTGAGTGTCTCCTTCCATTGATCTTGTTCATGGTGTGGTTGCTTCCGATGTGTTGCTGCTGGCCTCTCTTCTTTCAAGCAAAGATTGTGTGCTGGATTTGCCTAGCAATAGATATTTCTACCCCTCTTGTTACTGGAACAGCTAATACCTTGTCCACAAAGGACTTGCAGGAAGACTACCCCCGGTTAACTAATGGTGTGCATTTAAATGGATTAATTACAGTGTATTAAAGCCTCATGCAGAAAGCAGGCTCTGATGGGGACAGAGGACTCTTGACAGGGAAGTAAAAGCCAGATTCTGTCTTTCTAGCTCAGGGTGGGTCTAAAGATGCTAAACAAGCAGGAGGAGCTGGGATTGCAGTAGATCTGTGCTCTGAGCTGCTGGGCTATCACTGAATTCTGGCCCCACAGTCACACAGGGGCAAAATGAGCCTTGAAGTAACAGAAACTGCTTCTCCCAGCCATAAAGCACCCTAACCTCATTAGTTCTTTTAATCTCACCCAGGAGAGTCAGGTATGAAGTGTGCTAGGCAATGCTGCAATCTGACCCCAATCAGGTAGGAGTCCAGCACTGAGAACCAGCCCACAGCCAGCCCTGACTGGAGCCAAGATTTACCTTCATTTTTCCTTAAAAGAGGATTTTGTAGACATTAAAATCTGTTGCATAGGTTCCTGAGCTACTTGCAAACAAATGACACTCCTGTGCTGCCCATCCTTCTGTATCCCTGAGTGATGATCAGTAGATGTATGACCAATATAAGCCCTCCTAGAAAGCTTTTCCAAATAAAGCACTGTGACAGATACCATTCTTTGTGCTTCAGGACATAAAACAATGGTTAACTGCTTCAGGTTAGGGAAAAATCAGGATATCATCTGTTAAGGGGAGAAGGGTGTTAATAATCTACTCTGGAACTTTCAAGGGCTGGAAATCTGAGCTAGGTGGTCCACTGGTCAGCCTCTGCCCACACAGGGGTCATCTTGTTGCTGGAATAGCTACATAAGTCCATCTCACTATTTGGCATTGGCAGATGAACTCTCAAATCAAGCAGATTTCTATCTATGATCTTATCTTCCCGTGGCTGATTAAAGCCGTGTCCACACTGGAAGGTAGTCGAGTCTCTAGTTGTAAGGTAGGGTATGCATTTAAAATTTAATAGCTATTCCTGAATTATTCTCTATCTACATACTCTCATTACAGAACGAAAGGACACTGTGCTGATGAAGCTTAATCCAGTTTCATTATGGTGCCTGATAAATTGTGATGTGTTGGTCTTAGGAAATTCCACATGTCGAGTTATCCTGAAACTTTGAGCATAGTATAAGCCCTAAGAAACTCCAAAGCTGGTGTGAAGGCAGTCTGGTTTATTTCTATATTTAAAGAACTGCAGAGAGATGTGCAGGATGATTGAATAGATGGGAAGGTGGAGGAAGGAGAACCAGAGGCTATCTCTTTCTAATCTCACATGGGCAGATTTCCTGCAGCCAGTAAGGCTTGTAAAATGACCTGCGTTTGGCTTCATGTTTCATTTGACCATGGTGTTCTTGCTGAAAGTGCCTTCTGGGGACTGGCTATTCCTACTTCTCCTTTTCTTCTTGACAGGGTTCAGAGAGAGCAGCTGGCTGCCATCTTCAGGCTCATGAAGGAAAAAAGTGACACATTTGGCGAGATGTCTGAAGGAGACATGATGGAGCAGCTTAGACTGTATGATATATAACCTTGCAGCCAGCGGAGACTATCCCCAAAAGTCACCTTGGCCCTTATTATGCAGCACACTGGACAGTATAGTGCTATAAATGTATTTTGGTAGTTATTTTGCAGCTCCAGTTTGTTTTGCAAATGCATATATAGGCCTGTGATATATATTTCAAAAGACTTGTAATTTCTCACCCTTTTAATCATTTTTTCTTGAAGAGTTATTATGTTTTCATCTTGTACAGAGATTTTTACCTCTTTCTGGCTGGGTCATATGTCTCAGTCACACAAAGTAGTTAAACTCGCAACTTTTTTCTGGCTGTGCTTTATAAAAATGAATTTTCAAACCTAGCCTTTATCAGTTTGATATCTGAAGAAAGCCAAAGATTATAGATGTAAAATGGATGAAAATAATAGAATCTTAGAATAACTCAGGTCGGAAGGGGCCTAAGGAGGTCTGTAGTCCAACCTCCTGCTCAAAGCAGCATCAACTATGAGATCAAGCCAGGTCACTCAGGGCTTTATCCTGTTGGGTCTTGAAAACCTCCTAAGATGGAAACTGCACAACCTCTCTTGGCAAAGAGGCTTCTAATCCTACAGTTAGAAAACAAATAGCCAAAGGCAAGGCATTAGCGTGCTGATTAGAGGTGAGTTGCCTCTCATCTCCTTGGAAGGAACACTTCATCCTCCTTCATGCTGGCTTTTTGAAACAAATCCAAGTCGGTTCCGGCTGACCCAATTGAGTTCATCTTCATGCCTGAGAAAACAGCACCTAACTTCAGCCTGGAACCACAAACCTCTTTGCTTCTTGACACTGGTAGAAGTAGCATAGAAAGGTAGCTGCATTTTTACAAGGATGATTGTGTCCAATTCAGATCCTGTTCTCCCAAAATAATAATAATAAAAAAAAAAAAAAAAAAGTGGGGAAATTACATCATTGGCAAAGCTCTTGAATTTATCAAGTATTTTGCACAGTTTTGACCAACTTTTGCTGGTTTGGATAGAGTAAATCAATGAGCATTCCTAATTTTAACTGAATATCTTCAGGTGAACTTCCCTCACCTCTGAAATCCCGTTAAATACTTTATTATCAGGAAGGATTTTCTCAGTTTTAATAACTGCCGACAAGGGGAGGCAACATTTTCTGACCCAGCTTTAGGGAAAAAAAAAAAAGAAAGATCCCTTAAAAGATTAGGTTTGCTTTATTTTGTGTAATCCTTTTGAGCCTGGGAAACCAAATATCTCATTATCTGGTCACTGTTTCCCACCACAGTATATTCTACAACACTGTACTATTTGACTTCTAAGAATCATTTTATCTTCTAATCATTTTCACTTAGGTGAAGGCACATTCATTAGGAAATCAAGCTGCTTTTACTAGCAAGTCATGGCTTAATCTAATGCCTGAAAATTATCTCTTCTTATTCAACATGAAGGAATGAAGTGGGAAAAGGAGTCTCAGGATGGGAAACATCATGCTACTTTGTTGTGTCCCTAGGCCACAGTTTCCTTTGTCAAACTGTGCAAGGGGAGAAAGGTAGGAAATTGGTACGTGGGACTTCTCTCTAGTTCAAAAGTGAAAGCAGGATCTTTTCCAAAGCTCTCCGTGAAAGCAAGCAAAGCAGAGTTAAGGTTTAGTTGATTTTTAGTCTTTGTAGACTTCACTTAATATTTTATAAATATTTTTATATTTCTTCTTTTATATTTGGGCCTTCTCTGAATAGGAACACTACTGGAAAAAGAATAAATTTCCTCAAACTCCTCTGCTTCACATTATGCCAGCGAAGATATGGAAGAGCAGCTGGCATTAAACCTGTCCTGCCCCTACCAACTCGGAGCAGTGTCACCAAAATGTTGGTGATGACAGGACAGCGGTAAAAGATCTGTCATTTACTAGGCCCAAATCTAAGAAAGCTATGAAATGAAATAAAAAAGCCTCTGCCCAAGATATAAACCAAAAGGATGTCTAGATGTAAAGCCCATGGGTTTTAAAAGGTACGTTTTCTCTGCGTGTGGTACGAGGCTGTAATAAGGGAGCCCACAGATACCGAGAAAGCCGGTCAGAGAAACACTCTGAGACTTGGTTCCAGAACACATTATATTGACCTAATACATGTATATTCATTGAAATTCCGAGGAATCACCTACATATTCCAAACATTTCCCATAACCATTTAGCATATGTAAATATCCTTCATGCTTGCACAGTAAAATGAGTCGGTGGTCTTCACCGTATCGGACTCCTCTTGGATTCTGAGCAGTGGTATCTCTTTTACATGCTTGGGACAACATTCCTTGAGGAATGTTTGGTCCTTTCTCAGGCTTAAGCCCTTCTAACCACATTTGCAAAAGGTCCTAATGTTATTAGCGACTTGTGAGGAATTTTATTCAGAGCCTTTTAGCATATGTAAATATCAAACCAGCGAGGTGATAAATGCTCATGTATCAGTATTAATTACTGATAACCATTGAATAACAACCTTATTCAGAGGTTGTTACAGCTGCTGGGTGATATCTAAGCAACGAAGGGAACTATAAACCTTTCAGTTTCTAATTTCTGAGGTTTTACTCTTTCACCACTGGACAGAGTCTGCGGGTGGCGGTGGGGAGGTGACGTTCGGTTCGAGGCCACCGGCTGCTGCCCAGCTTGGCTGACCCGTTTCTTTTTCCCTCAGGACTCGTCAGTATTTCCCCAGGGAATGTCCCCGTTGCCACGGCAGGATCTGCCCTTCGGGCACTGTCCTTCACAGAGCGCCGGCTGCTTCCCCTCGGCCTCTGGCAGGGCTGTGGGTACAGGGGGCCGGGCTGTCGGGTACAACCGTGCCCGCAGGACACACGGCAGGAGCGGGTGACGGGATCACGCTGCGAAGACCCTCGGGGAAACCTCTGACAAGCCCCGGGGCCGCCAACACGGGTGGGAGGGTCACGAATCAGCGCTGGAACTGAGGGACTCGCG
>NW_010301908.1:0-440 GCF_000700745.2 Antrostomus carolinensis
TACCCCTAGTTCCGGGCCATAACCCTAATTCCACACAGGAAGTCACTGGGGATATTGCTAATGCGGGGGTAGAAACCTAATACCACACTGGAATTCACTAGGGGTAACCCTACTTCTGGGCCAGAACCCTAACTCCACTCTCGAAGTCCCTAGGGGTAACCCTACTTCCAGGGCAGAACCCTAATTCCACACTGTCCCTGGGGATATTGCTAATGCTGAGGCGGAACCATAATTCCACTCCCAAAGTACTTGGGAATATTCCTAATACCGGGGTGGAACACTAATTCCACAATGGAAGTCCCTAGGTGTACCCCTACTTCTGGACCATAACCCTAATTCCACTCCCAAAGTCCCGAGGGAAAACCTGCTTCCAGGTTTGAACTGTAATTCCACTCCCAAAGTCCTTAGGAATATTCCTAGTGCAGGGACAGAACCATAAT
>NW_010301910.1:0-406 GCF_000700745.2 Antrostomus carolinensis
ACCCAATCTATTCTATGATTCTATGATTTAAGCTTTGGAGGTTTGCATAAGTTGCTATAAAAGGTTAATCAACTTTGTGCTTTTCTACTTTTAGCCACATCACAACACAATACCATCTTTTTTTTTTTTTCTTTTTTTTTTTTTTTCTCAGTAGTTAGTTATACTATGGATAGGCTTATGAATTATTAGTAAAATTCTTGGTTATACTGTTTAAACAAAATACTTCTGTTAAGATGTCTTCACTGTGGTATCAGCTACAACTACAGCTGCATCAACTATTTGCCATGGATTAGAATTTGTAGGAAGGCCATGAAGTGGCAAAGGTGTGGGAAGGAGATGTGTTTTTGCAGGATGCTTGACTACATGCTCTGATTTATTATTTAGCTGTGAGCTGTGTTCAGTTCAG
>NW_010301910.1:425-5974 GCF_000700745.2 Antrostomus carolinensis
AGAACTCTGTGTGAAGTTACTCTTGTGCAGTGACTTGGATGTTGTTCCTGCTCACATGCTACTACTGCATGCTTTCAACAGAATGTATTTTCACAGTGGTCTCAATGCCTAGAAAAGACTATTTTACACTTGTTTCTTACTCCCTGATACTCAGAGTGTTCACAGAAACATTCTACTGCTAATTGCTTCTTTACTGACAACCATTTTTCAGCTTGGAAACTACAGAATTCCATTCCGTTATATAGAATTAAATTAATGATAGTAAATAGCTGCATAATTACAAGCTCTCTTACCATGTCAGAGTAAACTCCCATCTTTTCAAATTGCATCTAATCTCAGCAAAGATCTCTGGTATCTTTTGATGTGTTTAAGTAAGGATCAGGCAAGTGAGTGGGGAAGGTTATAAATGTTGATGGAACCAAGTTTTCATTTGGTTCCCATAAGCAGGGTGTTTGGATGGACCGATGTTTCTATCAACATGTACTAGAGGGATTTCTGCATCTGCACGTTCTCCTTTATTAATGAGTTAAAAACTTTAATAGTAATCTAGCTAATTTTGTAAGTCACTTAAGGTGGGGGAAAATACTGCTGTCTCAAAAAGACAGACATAGAAATAAAAAGTTTAAAAAGTATTGAAGTTAAACTTTTTTTGATCTGCAGTGAGAATCATTGCAATATCTACTCGTTATAATAATGGCATAAAAGCCTAGGCTCTGATATTTTTCCAAGCAATTTTTTTATCTGCAGTTGTAATGGCCACAATAAAAATGGAGCACTACAGTAAAAGCCACCAGGAAACACTTGTGATCAATAAATAAATTCCTTAGGCAAGGGCTTGGCAATTGCTTAGAAACTGTCTGTAGCTGCTTTCTCAGCTCCTTGAGTAGTTTTGTGAGGAAGTACTTCACAGCAGCCCACAGCATATTAAAGGTAGGGACTCAAATAACCCAACAAAGATAGGAAGATTACAGATACTTTTCAATTTTTCACAAGTTTTCAAAATGAAGACTGATATGCCAGCTGTGTCAGTGAAGCATTGCTATGTCATGGAGTCCAAGTGAACTGCATGTCATATATATATATTGCCTCTGCAATCCATTGCAGAGCTCCGTGCAAAAAAGTATAAATCCCTGACACAAGACATGCCAGTAACAGGTTCCTTTTTATAGCATTCCCCATAAGCTATCCTTGAGGTCACTTTGTTTATACTGTCTGTTAAATGCTGAATGCAAAATGAAAGAAAACATGGTGTATGAGTATTGTTGCTTAAATTAAGCTTTATAAAAGAAAGTTGTCTAGTCTAAGCTAGGGATGCAGGGTTCCTCTGTGCCTGCTGGAAAATAGGTACTGCCAAAGTGGAATGGGGAATTCATTTCATTTTCTTTCAGTCCTTCCAGTGCTATTTCCTTTTCTGTAGTAGAGGAAAACCTATAATCCTTTTAAATTTCTTTACAATTTAGCTCCTTCTTGCTCATGTACCTTGTGGATTTTTTTTTTAATATACCAACTGTGACCTGCAACCTTTTTGCAACATCTGCAAGCCCTTATTCTCTTTAAAAAGCTCAAGCTTCAATATGTTGAAGTATAAATACTAATTCTTTAATGTAAATAACAGATTTTCCAAACTGCCAAACATATATAAATTGGAATGGATAGAAATAGCAAGCTTCTGTTTGACCTGCAAAACACAGGATCAGTTTTCATTAGTATCCTGGTAGGTAATGGGCATCATTTGTACCTCTGTAACCTTTCCAGTCCTAATAGGTTTTCCAGAGTTATATTTTCCCCTATCAATTGAGAATCAAAGCTGTAAAATCCTGTCCATTGGTTATCAATTTTGGCACTGGCAGAACTAAAGGAAGCATTCTCTAATGTCCTTCCTAATTGACTAATAAAGATCACGGCAGTTACAATGGATTGGGTTTTCATCTGTTGTTGGCTCAACTTGAATGTGCTAGTTATGTGTAGGTCTGGCTCAAGGTACTTTTATGATGAGATCTTTGGACTTCCTGGGATTTTTTTTTAATTTATTTATATGAAATCAACCATTTGAGGTTAATTTAGGAGACTGAAAGAGGTAGCTCAAATCTGGTCATCTTTCCTGTAAGCTACCAAAGTGCTGAATAATGGAATGGGAGGGCTGATTTCATAGAATGGGGTTTTATTCTGAGATCCTTTACACGTTGTTTTCGGGGAATCTTCACACAAGAGGTTTCACTTACAGGTGAAGAAAGGCCAAAAGCCATTTACCAAGATAGAACAGTTAGGTATCCAAGAAGTTAAAAAATGGGATTTTTAAAGCACAGAAGAAAATGGGACCTCTAATGCTCTCATTTTCAGTTGGAGGATGGCATCCAAGCTCTTCTTACACTTGTGTATATATCACCAGAAATTTATCTTCAGAATCACAGATCTTAGAAATCCAACCCAAGCTTCCTCCCAGTAAGCAGTTCTGGTCCCAAAGCATGGAGAGTTTATTCCCATATTGGAAATTTTAGCAATTTGCAGCAATGTGCAATTGCATGTTAATTAAACACATGGAGCCATTGGATGTATCGTAAACCGCTGGTGCTACCTGTGGCATGTATCATCATTCGAGAGGCAGGGTTAACTCCTGCTGAGGATTTTGATTTTCAATCCCTCCCTGATGTTGACTTGTTTCACCATGGGGACAGTGCAGGGAAACATATTAAACACATGTTTTGGTCTGAAAAGTCAATGGACAAGCAGGCAACAAAAATGCACACACAAACTCAAGCAAGGAGTATTCAGCAGGGATTCAGCTATTTGAATTGGAAGGGATGAAAACATCCACAGGGCAACCACAGCAACAACTACATCATATTTAAGAAAAAGAAAAAGTAAATTCTGTCTGGATCTGCCTGCATTATAGGAACTTAGCTAATCACAACAAGCTCTTTACATGTGCCACGGGCCATTTAGCTATGGTAGAGACAAAGGAAATTGGAGAAAGCTGCACCACCATTCACTAATTGATTTGCATGTCAGACCCTGTGGAGTTGCTCTTGGGGCCATGTTCTGGAAGATGAAAAAAATCTATCCATGCTAATTGTGAGTGTCCTTAGATGAAGGTGCTACTTCAGTGAAAACGAAAAAAACCCAGGCTTAATAAGTAGCAAATGAGTTGTAAATTAGGTGACATTTTGATGTTTTTGTCCTTCTCCCTGTTAGGCAGGCTGTGATTCCTGTCTCTTTGTGCTTCCCTGTGAGCTGGACATGCTGTGCTGCGCCGTGACACCTGCAGATTGATCAGACTGCCCCAAATTAGTCTAAGGGATATCATGTCAACCTTCATGTTTGGAGGGAGGGGAGGTGGGATTGATGTCCATGTTCAAAAACAGAGCAACGCAAGTATTTCTAGCCCATTTTTTTCCCCTAGTGTTTTTCTCCCCATTTTTCTTTCTTTTTCTCCTCTGTTTTGGGTGTGTGGTTTGGTTTTTGTTTTTTTGGTGGGGTTTTTTGGTGGGTTTTGGTGGTTTTTTGGTGTTATTTTTGTTTGTTTGTTTGGGGTTTTTTTGGGGGGGGTTGGTACTTTTCTCTCCTCTGGTGGCTCTGATAACACACAAATGGATATTCTTCAGCCTGAGGACTGTATTTCTGTCCTACACCACTTGTGTTTTTCACATTGCTCAAAATAACTTTACAGAGTGGATATCGGGAAAAATGAAGTTAATATTGTCATTTGGATGTTTCTCTTTATTTTAGGGAACAGCGAGGAGAAATGTAATTTTCCCCTAAATGGGACACAGGTTACTTTCTGTTTTTCTGTGTCTAATATGAGCTTATAAAATGATGTATTGTGGAGTAGGAACAATACTTCTAACTCCTGTGAAAATCACATTGAATGATTTCCATGGCTTCTGGAAGCCCTTAATACCACAAGCTGCTAATTGATTTTTTTTTTTCTGTGTCTAGTATGAGCTTATAAAATGATGTATTGTGGAGGAGGAACAATACTTCTAACTCCTGTGAAAATGACATTGAATGATTTCCATGGCTTCTGAAAGCCCTTAATACCACAAGCTGCTAATTGATTTTAAAAAAATCGAAGTTGTTATCACTGCAGCAATTAATGCTTACTTTTCACAATCTTATAAAAAAGTGAAAACCTTGTATGTTGCTTAATTGAAGCAAAGATCTGGGTTCTGGAAAAAAAAACAAACAGGCTTTTACAACAACACTAGAGACTTTCAGGTAATTTGTTTACCTTCTGTTCATGGGAGTCAAGGAGCAGCAATATCATTAAAAGGATGAAGTGCATTCAGACAACTGAAACAACACTAAGATGCTAATTAAAGAAATTACAGAAAAATATCATGCTGTGTCCTTTTGTTCTATAGAGGATTTTAACCTGTAGTCTTTTTTACAGAAGTAAAAATCACACAAGCGATCTATTGTGTTAACATTGGAGCTTAGTAAACAGAAAATTCTGTGGCAGAATGACAGAACAGCTAATTCTTACCAAACAGTGGTTTTACATATCAATGTCAACTTAAATATAATTAAAATTTGTCCCAGGGGGTCTGCAAACTGCTTTAAAGAGAGAGAAAATACACAAAAGAGAAGCCAGAAACATGGACTGAAAACAAAGAAATTACACAAGGACAGACAAAGTGGATTCAGGTAGAAGCAACAGTTAATTGGTGTGCAAGGAGAGCAAGATGAGACTTGAAGATCAATCCAAAAAGATGAAAGAAAAAGAAGAAAACATAGTAGAAATTGATTATTTTGCACATGCTTATAGTTCTCTTGATCCTCATGTTCTGTCTTTTATAATTGATCAGTAAATGATTCTTTATTAACTTTTCATTACAGGTATAAAGATTTTATGATTAGGTTTGGGATCTTGGGCCTGGAAAGAAAGCAGACTCAGGGCTGTGTCCATAAACATTAGTGAGATGGGCTTGAGATGGGTGAGAAAAGACTACAAAGTAATTTCTGCTGTGACATAGGCAAGAGGACTTGGTGATGGTTTACCTGCAGATTAGCAACAAAGGGATTTCTGAAGACTGCAGAACAGAAAGTGTGAATGGAAACAATGAACAGCTGAAAATCTGGTATCAACAAGCTGGCACCCTAATCTCGCTAACTTTAACAGTGAGTGAGCCTTTAGGACATTAATTAGTTCTGACCCCTTTAACAACAGACATTGGACACCCATCAAGCTCTTCAGTAAACATATTTTTGAAGAAGAAGCATATTTTGAAGAGGTAAGAATTGGAAGCCTGATTTGCCATCTGCTAGGCAGGACCTTGATAAACTGCTCTCTTCTACAGCTTAGATGAAGGCTGTGGTAACAGAGACTAAAATGTTTCTTTAAATCCTGTCTTGGCTTATCTGGATTTTGTGACTTACTAAAAGCTAGTAACTCATTGAAAGCTAAGAAAGTCACAACTAGAAAAAGCAATAAAATATTAAACATCATAGTCTCTTATTCATTTCTGAAGTGAGGACTGATGCTATAAGGCTTCAGTTCCTACAGATAAATGTTACTGTGATTTGTGTGGTGGTTTGGGTGGATTCACCCT
>NW_010301911.1:0-671 GCF_000700745.2 Antrostomus carolinensis
TCAATCATCTCACTCCATCAAGAGTGGCCAGGGCCATGGAGCTCTCCAGAAACAACAGTGGGCTGCACGCCAGGTTCTCCCCTGGAGCAGGGACCTCTCAGGGTTACTCCTCAAGGCTGAGAGATTCCTTACCACACCAGATCCTCAGTCAGTGACCAATAGCTGCTGAACTGCAAAATCTGAGCTAAGTGAGATGAAGGATTGACTGTGCATTTATCTGAGCCTTTAGGTATAAACTGTTGATCAGCTCTGGGACTAGGACTGGATCCAGCTGCACCTGGACTCCTCTCTGAGAAGGAGTTTAGAAAGCACAGGGGTCCCTTCCGAAACCTCGTGACTCAACAGGAGGGTCTGACAGTTGTGTCTGACCCTGTCCCCTATGCAGCAAATAATCCACTCAACCTCGCCACCGAGTCCTGTTAAATGATGTCACATTAACCTTTGAACTTTGTTAATTCACTATTTTATATCAATAAATATATTATTACATGTCTCTTCTGAGTCAGGTGCGTAACTCACTCTGAACTTCTATCCGTGACAGCCCTCTACAGCCCAGGAACAATCAACCCACTGCCAGGCCCCCAGCCAAACAGCCTGAGGGACAGCCCAAGAAGGAGCCATCAGTCACAGCATCACAGATTGGTGGGCTTGGAAGGGACCTCAGGAGATCA
>NW_010301912.1:0-12619 GCF_000700745.2 Antrostomus carolinensis
AATTTTCCAACTGTTGTATTCGAGTTGAACATCAGTGCTCACCTTTCTCTTTTCATGAATGTATTTTACTCTTTTGTGCTGAGTAAATGAGTGCATTTGAAATCTGAAGCACGTTTAATAGTCCCTTCATTTTCATTCCAGCCACTGGATATTACTTTTGCTACTGGTGAAGCTACTATTTATTGAAGTTGCAGCTGTACTAATAAGACATAGTCAAGAGTCCAGGCTTCATGGAAACAGTGTCTTGTGCAGAGGGAGCTACTGTCTGAGATTTTGACTTCTGCACTGTGTGAGGACAGCTGTGTCCTTGTGTAGAGAACAGGGAATATGCTGGGGACCAGCAGCAAGCTTCCTGCGTGCTCTGCAAGACAGGAGCAAAGTTTAAACCAGGCAGCAGGTGATCAAAATAGAACAACAGAACAATACAGATAAAGGTCACTTACATCAGTTACACTATTATTAACTTAAAATAGTTAGGGCTAACTCTAAAAAACTCATGAAGTTATAAAATGTGATAAATTCACCTTTTTTTTCCTTCAGAATTAGAGCTTTAGGATTTAAAGGTGCTCTCTATGACTGTTAACACCAGTGCCTTTTTAGAAGGGAAAAAACCCAACCTGAGATTCTTCTACAATTCTTTAACTGTAAGACTTAGGGCTTTTGAAAAACTGAAATATCATGTTCATGATAAAACAGTAGACATATGCAATGCTTCAATGAGATATGTACATTTTCATTGGAGCTGAGTGATACTTTGTAAATATCAGTACTTCCAAGAAAATCCATTGTGAAACTGGGAAGAGGGGAATTACCTTCAGAAGTTTGTGACATTTTATTTGATTTGAGTTTTTGGACACTTCTGGCTACTTGTGGTCAGTGTTGGAAGCAGGAAGTTTACCAGAAGGGGATTAAAATTCTGTGTGCAAGACAGTGTCACACAAGTTCATAATACTCCAGCAACCAAGAAATAGAAAAAAACACATGGATCTGCATGATGCTTTGCCCAGCTTCATTAGTCATGTCTGCAGAGAGGATTTATTGCTTCAGATGCAATGCCATACTGTCTCAGCATCTGAGCTCTGAGCTGGTATTTCTGCTTGAGCAGTGACAGCCTATTCAAAATTTGCTTCTGGCTCTTTGTTCCATGCTCCATGCAGTACAGAGATGGTCTGCAACACAGTTGTACCCTTTGCATAGGTCCTGTCCTCAAGGTCATCTCCTTTCAGGTAAGAGTAGTATCATACCAGTGGCAGTAAAACACTGAATACAAGATTTTCTTCCCAGAGCAAATTGGGGCTTAGTGTGATGTAGAGATGTGCCTATACATGGCAGATTTCAGGATCTGTGATTTGTAATCTTGTTTTAATTGCCTGAAGATGAAGCCTATTATATCATCTAAGTAGAAGGTACGAATGACAAGCAAATGTAAGGAAAAGGAAAATACTGAATTCTTCTGCTACATTTACTACAGGTGCTTTACTAAACTCCACTCAGTATCACAGGTGTGGGTGTGTGCTCTTAGGCTATGAATTTTATTTTTGAGAAAGTTCTTTTTTACTCCATTGAATGGTTGATGTTGTTTCTCTTTCATTTATCTCTGCAGTGATGGCTGGGCAGACAGGTACGACGTGACAGACGGATATCAGCGTGAAGCTGTCGGTGGAATAACAATCAAGCTCCAGTCTCCTGATGTGAAATGGTTTGATGACTACTACCTACAGCTTCGACCAGAAACCAATCATCGAAATCCATGGTTTCAGGAATTTTGGCAGCACAGGTTCCAGTGCCGGTTAGAAGGGTTTCCTCAAGAGAACCCTAAATACAACAAGACTTGCACAAGTAAGTTAATTTTTTACTTCTGCTGTAAAGAGCTTATCTTGAAGTGATGCAGCCTGGCCTGGTGGAATAGTAAGGGGCTGGTAGCAAAGAGACTGGAACTGCAATCCCTGCTCTTTCCAAAATGATGACAACGACAATTTTAAAAGAATTTAGATTTCTAAAGAAACAAATAGACAGTGCTTCAGTACCTAACTCCTCTCTATATTTGAAAAACTTGATGCTATTCTACCTCCATAGGCATGTAAAAACTTTCAAAAATGTTTTAGTCCAAAATTGAATGCTTCTTTTCTGAAACAGGGCTAATCATACTGCTTTACCTCACAGGAGCAATGAGAGAGTTAATATACTAAAAGTTATCTGAAGTCCATATGGTAATGATGATTATTTGTGTACTTCAGTTAGAAGACTAGCTGGTTTGAAAGATTTCATTAGGTTTTCTTTCAGCCATGAGTCATTTCAGGAAATGCCATTTTGAGCTGATCTTTTTCACTAAATTGTACTGATTTTAGCAAAAAATGCCACAACATTTTGTCATTTTTGCTAAACAGTGGCAAAACATTTTTATTTTTTTTCCAGTAAGTTGTGATGAATTTTTCTGGGGTGTTTTTTGTTTTTTGAGTTTTTTGTTTTACTTTTTTTTTTTTAATTACTTCTGCTAATTACTCTTTATTTTACTAGATACCAAGCAGTACTAAGACAATGGTCATCCTGCTGATGCTGGGACATATGGTGGTGCCTTGCTGGGCATTAGCCCAAAGACAGCTCTAAGCCCCAGTGAACCTTTTCCACCTGAAAATATCAATATCTTCCACATACAGATGAGACCAAGAAATGGCTTTCAGGATCAATGTCTTGGATTTACACAACACAAAATCCCACCTAAGTATCATTTAACATGCGTTCATCTTTCTTTCAATTTGTACAAGGTCACAAAGGAAGTTTGTGGCTGGGCTGGAAATTGAATCTAGGAATCCCAACATCTCAGTGTACACCTTCAATATTCAACTGACTTTTCTCTGTTATTTTTCTTCTGCTACCCTCCCAACACAGCCTGACACAGGTTATATTTACATTATTGACAGGTACTGCGGATTGAGCAGTAATCATCATTGATTCCCTCACAATAATGTAGATCTCTTTCCAGAGATGTCAGTACAGTGAGCATGGCTGGATACAGGCTAATAAAGACCTGGTTTCTGTCACTGTGCTGTGTTAGCAATGACATTTCATCTTGACTTTTCTGGGTTTCTTTTTTTACTTATTTTTACCAAGACTGGGAGTATCTAATTTCTGTTTTATAGGAATGATCGTGAACTGTGAAATGTAGGTGCCTACAGAGTCGTCTATAGTGCCTAAAATACAATTCACCACAGCAAAAAAAAAAATGTCTTGGGGGTGCAGGGAGATGTTATTTTAGACATGAAGACTCTCAGTCATGGATATGAGACAATTTAATCATAAAGCTTGAATAGCTCAGTTTGAACAGCACTCATTGCTGGAAGGTTTCCCTGCAAAGAGATCCTGAATGAGCTACAGCTCAAACAGGTTCCTAAAACCTAGGAATGTCAAACACACAAAGAAATGTGCAAAAATTGCAGTCTGCTGATTTTCAAATCATTAATAGAGAAAAAGACTAATTTCCTAAATAGATTGTTCTAATTACTTTTCCTTCAGCATTGTTGTGTTCAGTGCTGGGCCATGATGACTATAATAAAAGAGTGAAAACCAGATTATAATAGTTTTAATTCTTTCTTGTTGCTGTAGGGAGGAAAATGTTAATTCAGTTGTAGAGTTCCCCAGATTAACAACACTATGAGCAGCAATCAATTAAAACTGCCCATTTAATCTGGGTTTTCACACAGGATGTTGTTAGTCATCACGTTATCCAGTTTTATAGTTTTGATTCTGATCTAGACCATCTGTCAAGATTCATATAAAGCAAAATCAGAGGCTGGCTAGAAAGATTGCATGAAGATTTATTTAATGACATTTATTTGGGTTGTAAGTACTAAGACACCTACACTGTTTTTCTCAGAACAGCCTCAAAACTAGGTGACGGTGTATGATAAAGTGAAGAAATATTAAAATTTGACAATTTTGTGGATTTAACAATAGGAAAGACGCAAATGTATTCTCTGAGAACTGTAGGAGTGAGAGATTTTGATTTTGGAAGCTTCAACATTAACATGAATTTCTGAAACTGTCACTGTAGGGTTTTTTTTTTTCCTACCTCATTTCCTACATTCCATATGACTTTGAAAATCTTATCTTTATATCAATTCCTATATTCATATTTGGTTCCCTAACTTCAAGCACTCAAAGTTTTGAGTCTTAAGTTCCTTCAGTTCAAACTTCCCCATTGTAAAGATGTTACTTGTCCTTGATGGACACAAACATTTCATAGGCTGTCCTGACAGATTCTGCACAATGAGTACATTAGTGCTGCTTCAGATCTATCCTGATAAGAAAACTGGATTGTGCCATTTAGTTTATATAACTGAATACATTCTCTTGCTAGAGGTGTTTCTCAAGATTCCAATTAAAGAGACTGAATTTATTAAGAAATGGTGGAGAGAAATTAAAATCTATTTTTGCACAAAAGGCAACCTATTCTTTACTTCTTGGGATAATGATAAAAAGATAATAAAAAAGCTGATTGGTATTGATAGATTCGATTATTATTAAATGAAGGTGTCTACATAGAAAGCAAAAACCATTACTACAGTGGAAAAAAAAAAAAATTACTCTCCACAACCTGGTTTTACTATAATGAAAAAAATAAACAACATATATAAACAGGAAGAAAATAAGCACAAGGAGATACGGCTGAAATCTGAATAGATAATTTACTTCATCTGGGCCCCAGGTATGAACTTAGTTGTTTAAACTTTTGTATTTACTTTGCTGATCCCTACCTAGTAAAATGGTAGGCTACATTTACCTCTGTGATGGAAAATATATGAAACCATAAGTCAGCTAAGTCAAATAAGCCAGCTCCAGTGACTAGAGAGTTGGGTTTTTTTTCATTTTTTAATATAAACTATCCATAGACAGTGCCAAGAAGGGACTATTAAGAAATGATTTAGTAAGATATGCATAACAAAACTTTGAAATCAGCCAAATAAAGAGAATCCAAAAAAACAATCCAAAATAATTTTTTCTTCATTCATTTCTATCTAGCACTAAAAAGTCTCCATCCCTTCACATACACTTAGTTCACACTGAGGTGAAAATTTTGGCATCAAGCCCACTTTTCATTTGCAGATTTGAATCTACTTAATCCAAATGGGTGTCACTGCTGTTGCTAAGTGCATTGATTTTCTGCCCAGCTGGAGCACTACAGAAAGTGAGAAGTTTGCAGACTTATCTGACTTGATTTTCCATGTAATCAGTTCCATGCCACAGGAGAGCTGCTACAAGACACCTCTGAACACCAAGAATCAGAGCAAATAATTTAAAATGCATCTTTAAAATGAGACATGTAATGGCCTCTAAACACTAGGGACTTTACAAGAATTGGATTTGGCTTCCTCTCTGACACCAGTCAGGTATTTTTCTACCTAAGGCCACAATTCAGTAAAGTTCGTAAATAGGTGTGCAAGTTGATCCAGATGAGTAACTCCACTCAATGACCATCTTCAGGTCATAAAAGGCTAATCCAGTCCCTTGGATTTTGGATTGCCTTTGGACCTTTGGAGACTAGGTGTGTATGTGCTTGCTTTCTTACAGACAGGAACTCACATTCCTAGTATTTTTTTCCTCCTAGTGAGGGCATTTCACAGATGCATTTTAACACAGAGCAGAAACAAAACCCACTGAAAGTAAAATATATTGTGAAACTTTGGCTCAACTGACTTCAGTGGAAAAAGTCAAGTCTTCAAAGTCACCAGGAGCAGAAGCATGTTTATTACTTTTACCAGTCTGTTAAATTAATTCTTTTGCCTCTGCTTCTAAATGATCTTTTTTCCATGCTGTGTAAGAGCCAGGGGCATGGATGCAACAGCATTTTTAAGGTGTTACTTAAACACAGAGTAAAACCAGAATACACATCCCAAGTATCTCTGATCTAAGTGTAAGACAAGAAAGAGCAAATAAATAGAGGTTGATGCTGGCAAAACAGTGCAACATCTTAGTTTGGCTGGCAGAGGTTACAGATTTCAGAAAAAAATTGTAGTTTCATATAAAGGCACACTAGAAACAAGAATTTGAAAGATGGTGATGGGGCACTTTTGCAAGTATTTACAACAGGGTCCTGGCATTAAATGCTATTGTTCAGAGAGTGAGGTAGAAAACACAAAGGGAAATTATGGAGGCTGAGTAATCACAGACAAAGGTCAGCCACAGACAGGACACAGAGGACACTGAAAGAGAGGAAAGCAACTAATGTCTCACATGGCAGGATTTGTAGGAAAGAAGAACATACTCAAAGGGATGAACAGGGAAAATGAGGTTTACAGCAGCATCTTGAATGGGTCTTAGCAGGGTGCACAAAGCCAAATCTTCCATTCATGATTTAACCATGTAGCTTCTCTGAGATAAAAATACTTTTTCCAAGTGTGCAAAAAGTAACATAGAAGAAGGATGGCCAATATCTCTCCAAGCAATTAAAAAGAGATTAAGAGTGAAAGAGTCTATTGGCAGAAAGGGAGATTTGGGATAATTACAAGAAAAGTTTTGCAGCTAAAGGTATAGAAGGGCACATAAAATGTAAATGTAAAAATTATCTACCTTTTTCCCAAATCTCATCTATCTCCAGCTACACTTAATGAGGTCAAAACCCACAGAAAATCCCAGAGTTTCAGAAATTTGAACAGTTGAACAGAAATTTGGTTTAACAAATGGCCGTTTTGAGTTTCCAGATAAAACTAAGTAATAAACATGACTAGTTTTTGCATTGCAACGTGCTCATAATCTGTTGGTTAAATCTAAGCTCAAATGGCAAAGTTAGTTTTATCAGAATCTGGTTGACAAAAAAGAAAAAAAAAAAAAAGAAAAAAAAAAGTTGCTGTGTGAACAGAAAGATAGTTTCTATATTTCAAGGAATGTGTCACATTTAAAACCCATATTCCCCAAACATGTGGCACTCCCACACTTCTATTTTAAGATTGCAATTGAAAACAAAACAAAATAAATTAAGTTAAAATTCATTTGTATTTTTTTAAACAGTGAATTAAAGGGTATTTTAACACTGAATACATCCTAGCTGTCACTCAGTTTGATACTTGATATATTATGCTTGGGCATTGACAAGCTGAAGGATGGTCCAGCCCTCATTTTTGTTGTCTACATTTCAGATCTGGAGCTCAAACACAGTTTATCATTACTTTTACAGTAATACTTGGTCAGGTCCAGAAATTTCCAAATGCAAATCAGCTGTAAAACATAAATCCAGATATGAATTTTCTAGAAGCCTGATATAATCCAAGCCAGGAGCCTACACAGACAAGTCACTATTTTTTGCCTTACTTAGAGAAAGCAGCAGTGCAGCACTGAAGTCTGCTGTGTGCTCTGTTGTATCTATTTGAAAGACTTTTTGGTATGCATTGATCCACATTTTAACACATCTGTAACTCAAATCCCTGAATAGTTACAGTCTTCTCACTGCCGTTACGGAATTCATGAAACTCCTCCAAAATCTGACTACAAAGCTACATCTATTTTTTGTTCCCATTATGTTCCCTGTCTTCCTCCTTCCACATATCAGATACATATAAAGATATACCATGCTACTGTGGTTTTATTCTTTATATTATAATTCATTTTCTCACTTCCTTTCTGAACCTTGAAAATTATCTCAAAGAGATTAATATTATTATACAGGTAAACCATGTCTCTCCAGCCTTAAAAATAAATTATTATTAAATGTGTTCACAGAATCACAGAATGTTGGGGATTGGAAGGAACCTCAAAAGATCATCTAGTCCAATCCCCCTGCCAGAGCAAGATAACCTACAGTAGGTCACACAGGAACATGTCCAAGGGGGGTTTTTAATGTCTCCAAAGAAGGAGATTCCACAACCTCCCTGGGCAGCCTGTTCCAGTGCTCTGTCACTCCCACGGTGAAAAAGTTTTTTCTGATGTTTACATGGAACCTCCTATGCTCCAGCTTACTCCCATTGCCCCTTGTCCTACCATTGGACACCACTGAAAAGAGCCTGGCCCCATCCTCCTGACATTTGCCCTTAACATATTTACAAACATTAATGAGGTCACTCCTCAGTCTCCTCTTCTCCAAGCTAAAGAGACCCAGCTCTCTCAGCCTTTCCTCATCAGGGAGATGCTCCACTCCCTTAATCATCTTCGTGGCTCTGCGCTGGACTCTCTCAAGCAGTTCCCTGTCCTTCTTGAACTGTGGGGCCCAGAACTGGGCACAATATTCCAGATGTGGCCTCACCAGGGCAGAGTAGAGGGGGAGGAGAACCTCTCTTGACCTACTAACCACACCCCTTCTAATACACCATTGGCCTTCTTGGCATTCAGATTATATCCCTTTCTTTTTAGATGGATGAATTGAAGTAGTTACTCTCATTTTTTTCTGTCAACAGTTTGACTTCCTATACAGACTCAAAAACTTCATATAAACATGTTTGCAAGTACAGAAAATTTTATTCCAGTATTTAATGTGCTTTTGCTTTTGTGGCTGTTGTTTCATTGTAATTTATGACCAAAGAAATTGAATTCTGTAGAATGTGAAAGGACAGTAATGTTGATAAGAAAATAGTGTGAGAAATAGATACCTATTTACCTACCTTCTCCTAGGATTTACTGTCACTGTTACTGTTTTTGCTGATTTTACTGAACTTAACAAAAAACAGACTTCCACTGGTTTGTAGGCACTCAACGATGCAGGTCAACCTCTACTCAGATTTGTGAGAGCTCTGCTCATGCCTTGCTCATGCAGGCTTAAATAGATGTAAAGCACCAAAGTTGACTAAGTACCTGAAAAAAAAATCTTTTGAAAGTCCTCTCTGCATTTTAAGACATTGAATTTGGTCCCTCAGTCATTCTCAAATTTAACATTTTAGTCATAATCACCACATAAAGTGTAACAGTGCTAGTATTGACTTTCAGCTGTGAAGAGTGAAAGTTAGAATTGGTAAAAAACATTTGGTGAGTGGATTTCACTGGAAGATATTTGCTTATCAAATTTGAGAAATGTTTTGTAGCAGCATGTTGATTCAACGACACACACTCCAAAAGAAAAGCATTGAAGTGAGTCATATTTTGTTTTCTCATTTCAACAACACTGAGGTGTTTTGTTTCAAATTTATAATTTGCTTTTACATTGTTTCAGTGTTATGCTATTTTTTTTATCTCAGCATCAAAATGTCATTTTCCAGTGTTGACATATCTATTTTTGCCTCAGTTTCCTTTTCAGAAAAGACAAAATCCAGTCTTGAGTTTTTGTAATAGTTTTGAGTCGAAAAGGACATTTGAACTACATGAATACCCCATAGAGCAGAAAATATCTCTGTTCTTCAGTTCAAGAAGCTATAAGAAATTAAATTAGGAAAACAAATAAGTAAATTAACTATTACATTTGATTTTTAGCAGAAAAATACACCACAATCCTTACAAATAACAGAGAACTGAAAGTTACTTTTTTTCTTTTACATTGCTGTAACAGAAAGCTCTGATGACAGATTTTGGAAAAGGTTCCAAAATAAGTCTTTTTCTGTATCTTTAAACACTGTTAATTAAGTATGAACACCATGCTTTACTTTGGTTCATATATACAACTTTTCCTCTGTTTCATAAAACCAAAGTCATTTCTTCACTGAAGATACACGCATGTTTCTGTGCTGACTGAGTTGGTGCCATGTCATCCAGAACGTGCAACTCCAGGGGAAGTTATTGATGTGTTCCCAAGGAGCATAACTCTGACAGCATAGACCCATGACAGACCTAAGTCTCACAGCATAGTCTGCAGCAGACAGGGCCTGCTATGTCTTGGTTAGGGCAAGGGCAGTCTTTTCCCCTGATTTTTTTTTTTTTGGAGATATTCATTAAGTCAGAGAGACGTCATGGTTTAACCCCAGCCAGAAACTAAGCACCACACAGCTGCTCACTCACTCCCCCTGGTGGGATGAGGGAGAGAATCAGAAGGGTAAAAGTGAGAAAACTTGCAGATTGAGATAGAGGCAGATTGAGATAAGCAAAGTGAAAGCTATGAGCACAAGCAAAGCAAAACAAGGAATTCATTCACTACTTCCCATTGGCAAGCAGGTGTTCAGCCGGCTGTTGGACTCAATGATCTTAAAGGTCTTTTCCAACCAAAACAATTCTATGATCTGCAGGAAAGCAGGACTCCATCACACGTAACAGTTACTTGGGAAGACAAACGCCATCACTCTGGACATCCCCTTCCCTCTTCTTCCTGCAGCTTTAAATGCTGAGCATGATGTCATATGGCATGGAATATCCCTTTGGTCAGTTGGGGTCAGCTGTCCCAGCTGTGTCCCCTCCCAACTCCTTGTGCACACCCAGTCTACTTGCTGGTGGGGTGGTGTGAGAAGCAGAAAAGGCTTTGACTCTGTGCAAGCCCCGCTCAGCAGTAATAAAAACACCTCTGTGTTATCAACACTGTTTTCAGCACAAATCCAAAACGTAGCCCCATACTAGCTCCTAAGAAGAAAATTAACTCTATCACAGCTAAAACCCCACAAAGGGAGAAAAAACAAAAACAAAACAAAAAAACCCCCTCAGCCAACCAACCAAAAATATTTGCTACTGGACTTGAACTTCAACTACTTCTAGCAGAACGTGAATGCAGGACTATTTGTTAGCAAAACTAGAACTAATTTCTGTCAGCCTATTGTCCCTCAAAACAAAAAGTAACACAAAGAATCAATGAAGCCTTTAATGACATATATATTGAAACTATGTGGAAACTAATTTGGAGACTGCAGACTGTATTTCTGGTTTCATCTGTGATGTCCTCTAGGATTTTGTAAACAACCTTTTGATCACTGAAACATATAGAAACTATGTGGAAACTAATTTGGAGACTGTAGACTATATTTCTGGTTTCATCTGTGATGTCCTCTCGGATTTTGTAAACAACCTTTTGATCACTGAAAAATTAAAAAAAAAAAAAAAAAGTGAAACTCTACTCATTTCCCTTTAATTCAGTGTTAAACTCATTGCATGGGAAACAAACTGCTCTGTACTTTGAAAAAAATATTCTCCCATATTATGACTCATATTTTGTTCTCTTATTTCTCTTCAGAGAAATTAAATAAGAGGGGGGTTGCCTGGAATGTAAAGTATTTTCACTCTTTCTTTTATCTTTTTTCCATTCTTTAAAATTCAAAGTATTCTCAGCTTTGGAAAAGTTAGAAAGCAGGAAAAGCATATTGAACCATGGCAATTTTGCACTCTTGCACATCCCTGCCTGATGAGGCTTTGTAATGTCACCAGCTGGCAAAGAGAAAAAAATTGTATTTCATCTTCCTTGAGGGTAAAAAGCAGGGACAAAAAAAGGAGGAATGACAGATTTTACATCAAAAACTCGTAACATGATGAATTTTATTGAAGAATGTTTTCTGTTTATTTGCATGCTAAGTATGGGAAACAACAGTGACATTTCAGAATTTCCTGTAAGATTTTGTTTTGTTTTGTTTTGTTTTTCTGTCTTTGGCAGCAGACAGGGGCTGCCTTGGGAGGTTTATTTCATTATTTCTACCAGCCCTGCTCCTGCTCCTGCTCTCTGCTCCCTGATCCTGAGCTGGGGCTACAGGAGCTTGGGTCTGTGGGGAAACGCTGGAGGATGAGAAAAGCTCAGCACCCGGCCGTACTGACAACCGGCTCATGTTGCACCAGGACTACAAACACCCTTAAGTGCTTTTTTGAGTCAGTGCCCATGAGTACACTAATTGTTTTTAAATAGATCCAAGAAATGAACCATTGCCCGTTGGAATCACTTCCTTAATGAAAGAACATCTTTCTTTTCCATCATCTACATATTTGTGTTTTGGACATGTGACAACAGAAAAGAACAAATTTGGACGAGGAGTTTAGTGCCAGGCAGTCTCTGCTTGGTTAACCCTGGATTCAAGGCTGCTTTTGGAGCTGTCCCTGCCCAGCACCCCATATAAACTCCCAGATTCATGTTAGCAGGCTGCCTCAAGTCAAACTCCAAAGCTGTGGGGTCCACATACCTGAGCTGGCCTTCCCATGGCCCCAAGCCTTGTTTCATGAGGTATTGCTGAGAAGCGCTGTGTGTGATCGTCCTGCATCTCTCACATTTATCCTCTGATGTGACATTGCTGGAGTGTCCTACACTGGGTCACTCTTAGTAGTGCTGGCAGAAAAAGTGCAAGTTACGATGCTCTAGGCTTACACCATTCTAAGAACCACTCTTCACCTTTGGTGTAGTCACAGGCCCTTAATAAAGCTGGCAATATACAGATAAATCCAGGCATACAGGATATATACCTAAGCAGGGAAAAACACGTATATTAACCACCTACTCCAATGGCAGCAAATTCCTAAACTAGTGTTTGATGCATTTGAACATATTGTAAAGGCTCACCTGAGACCTTTGCATAGACAAAAATAATATGTCTATAAAATTTTTGTCTATGTCTATGCAATATTTTATAGACAGAAATGGCAATGTAACTTCAAATGTGGAACTGCCTTATGACCTTAGAGCTTGGAAAATAATAGGATAAGCCCTTATTTACTTACCAAAATTACTTGCATAAAAAATAGTAGGGAATCAACAGAAAAGAATTGAGGGAACTGATCACATAGAATCATAGAATCATAGAATGGT
>NW_010301913.1:0-2186 GCF_000700745.2 Antrostomus carolinensis
TTCCTCCTACAATCCAAAGCCGGGTGCAGAACACCAAAATAGCAGCTTCTCGGACATATGCTCGCCAAATCCAGGATGCACTTGTGTCAAGTGAAACTTACCCACCAGATGTTCCTGTGCCTTTCTGTCTAATGTGTTAGTTTGTATAAAAGCAGGACCCTCTCACAGCAAAGGTGGAGACCTCACCTACGAGTGGACACACTGTGTAGGACTTCTCAATTGCCAGGAAAGGCTCTCCAAATCCTTATATTTGGGCAATTGGTGATGAACCTTTCTTACTATCATTGAATGTTGTGAGTTGGGAGGGACCCACAAGGATCATGGAGTCCAACTGTTGCCCTGTTTTTGTTTTTATATCCTGACCATGACATGACATTATCTGGAATATCTCACTGGCATCTCCAACTGTCCATTCTGGGTTTTACTCACTACTACACTTTTCTCCTCCACTCTCCCCCTTCCAGTCCTCTGCTCTTGGAAACTGCCCCAGCACAGTGTCCTTGTGGTTATCAACATTGTTCTCATAACAATCCCCACTGACACCAAACCACAGCACTTTCTAGCTGCTAAGAAGAGAATTAACCCTCTCCTAGCAAAAACCAGGACACCCTGGCATAGGACAGTCCCAAGATTCAGACCCTGTGACCACTCTACTGTCTCCTCTCTATTAACGATTAGGTGAATTACCCTGTTTACCTCTTGCTTATTCCTCTTCTTTCCCTGTTTTATACCAGAGTAAAATAAGTTTTTCTTCCTGGTGCGAACTTGGTGTCTGTGTCCTTTTTACCAGCCCCATCAGTTAGCAAAACACCCCCAAGAGCTGCCAGACATGGGGTGCTTTGTGTCCTCCTTCTGCCCAGCCATCTCCTTCAGGGACGGGCAGCAAACATGCCTGGCAGCCTGTGAATACTCAGAAGCAAAGTTTCACAGTAACCTAGGTTGAGTAAAAGCTCTGAGCTGGAATATCCCTGGCTGGACCTGCCACTGGGCCCCAGCTGATATAATTACAAGCTGATGATACTTGCCAGTGATTTTGCCTTCTGGAGCTGATTAGATCCACGACCTGCTCTCTTTTTTCTCTCCGCTGCCTGCCGGCTAAGGTCTGGGGTCTCCCCTCCTCCTTTTTTTCTCCTGCAGAGTAGAACAGAATAGAATTAACAAGTGCTCTGGAGCTGGTTCCCTGGGGTTGAGAAAAAATAAATAAAAATCCCTTCTGATATTGCAACCCAAAAAGACATCTTATGGCTTAAGAGAATACATTTCCTTTTGCACCTGGGGCAGACCAAGAGCACACAATCAAATCCCATGGCTCAGGGGAGGGTGGTAACTTGCTATTTTTTAAGTTACAATAACTTTATAGCACTCAGCCACATGCTTTGAGCTTGAGAATTACTGATTTAAGCTACAGGTGTTACATCAGCTTCGGGGAATTCACAGAGAGGCAAGTTTAGCTAAATCAGTTTGAGAGTTTTCTGTTAAGTCGGTGTAACTTGGAACGTAAACAAGGTGAAAGGACTGCTCCTCCATCAGATTATTTATTCAGTGTTTTTATAGCCAAGTACTTCTTCACGTACATGTGTATGTATATAAATTTATATGCAGCTCTTATTAAAGTCAATACAATTAACTGGCAGAACAGGACTATTCGAGAGTGTGAAAACTGAGTGGCTTACACTGGAATATGGCCAGTTGTCACATTTTTCCAATATCAGCAGTAAAATCCATATTGTGAGGAATTTGCTGGTTTCTGTCCAGCAGCCAGAACAGCGCTGGGGTTTGGGTTCAGCTGGGATTTGGGAGCAGAGAAACGCTGAGAACATCCTGATGTTTTCAGTTGTGGCTGGAAGTCAAAGGACTTTGTGTTTTGCTGCTCTGCAAAGCGCAAGATCTCAGGGGGGAGGAATATTGCCATGGATCAGCTCCATGGGCATTGGGCTCTGCCAAGGGGCTGTTCCATCTCCTGTCCCCCATGGGCAGGAGATCCATGAGGGGCTCTTCCTCTCTTGCTCTCTCTGGCTTTGGCTCGGGCTCTGGCTCTCCCGGGATTGCGGTTTCGGGTCGGGATTGTGGCTCCTGCGGGATCGTGATCTGGGAACGGGCCGGGCTGGGTGGGCGGGTGCTGAGCAATGGCACTGGGCAGTGCTCATTGGCATATTTTTATTACTGTTATTATTATCATTACTATT
>NW_010301914.1:0-23976 GCF_000700745.2 Antrostomus carolinensis
TCTCTGCTCTGGCGCCTGGAGCACCTTTTCCTCCTCCTCCTTCTTCCCTGACTCTGATGGCTGCAGAGTTGTTTCTCTTACATCTTTTCACTCCTCTCTCTCCTGCTACAAAGTGTATCATTTTTTTCCCCCCTTCTTTTTTTTTTTTTTTTTTTATTATTTTATTCCCAAGGGGTTACTGAGATGGGCTTGGCCTTGGTCAGTGGTGGGTCCATCTTGCAGCCGGCTGGCATTGGCTGTGTCAGAAATGGGGGAAGCTTCTGGCAGCTTCTCTCACAGAAGCCACCCTTATGCCCACTCCCTGCTACCAAAACCTGGCCATGCAAATCCAATACACCTGCTAAAAAAAAGAAGAGCTCAACAGAAAATGTCTTTTAAGATAACTTAAGTAACTTCAAACTAAAATGCTGTTCCTGGACCTGGCACATTGCACTTGTGTTAGGCCTTTAAATCACCACGCAAGTAGGATGTCTAGGCATCAGGTTACAGACACATGTAAATTCACTAAAAGAAAAAGATGAAAAGTAAAAATTAACAGCAACCTAGGAGAACCATTAGTGTTGGCTCACTCTAAGCCAGGCTGCAACGCAAGAAAAGCAAACTTGCTTCTGTACCCAGAGTACCAGGAGCACACAACCCTGTGGCTGGACCTCTGCACAGCATGGACTGTATCCACAGCCAAAAACTCCCAGCAACACAAACACATGCAGATAGGTTGGAAGTTTATTCCTTTGGATGTTTCTTTTGGAAATACGGTGTGTCTGGGGTTCTTTGGGACTAAAAGAGGCAGATGAATAGTCTCTGAGGTAACTGCTTGAATCCAGTTCTGGATTTTTGTTGTTGGCTTCGATTATTCAAGTGATCCACAGGAAAACTTTATGAAATTGTCATTCCCATTCTGTTTTCGAAAGCTGTCCTTCACCACAGCTGTGGGACAGCATTCCATGGGCATCAACACTCCTGGGTTTACAGGGTTCTTTGCAACTAATCCATCATCCAAACAACTGATGTTGTAGAGCACAATATGGCATCTTCCATCATCCCCCTCTTGCACAAACACAGCTCTTCATCTTTAGATGGAAAGATGCAGACCAAGCAGCAGAGTGGAAACACAAGGAACCTCCTAGAGCACAGTTGCCTTGGCAGACTATTGTGATATTTCAGAGTAATAACCATATTTTGATCTTCATATCTTAATTATTGAAAATTATTATTTCCCCCCATCCTCATCCTGTAAAAAGTCTCATTCTCCAAGGAAGAAGATGAGAAGGGAAATGTTTTAATATAGCTTCAGGTAGAAAGATTTTACTCCCAGCACTGCTATCAAGACTGGATATTTCATTTTATGTTTCCTTTAGCATTTTCTGGATGTCATAAATATCATTGTCTCTGTTTCTACCATCAGAAAACCATAAAGCTGGATTCTCAGCCATTTGTGCTTACTTTTTTTTTCTCGTCCAATAGAAGATTTTTCAGCTTGCTTTCCATATTTACAGTCAGGTTGGTGTCTCCCTGCCACCACAGAACAGAAATGATGAGTGCCTGACAGCATAAACGCCACACCGCTTATGAAGACTGCTTTCATTGGATGGCAGTTTGAAGAAACATATTTTATAATTATTAACACATTAGCATTCCAACAAGAGAGAGTCTGCCTTCTACTTTCCGAGTGCACAGCACTAACACCATCACCATAATAGTTAAAACATTACCCTGGCCTGCCAGAATCATTTGCTCACAATCTGCAATGCTAAAGTAAAACATTCCTTCTATTTCCACATACTTTACAGGTTAATTATGTTTACTTTAGCTTGGGGTTCATAAACCATAACCACATCGACACTATCCCTTCCTCCTCCTTACACCTCCAGGTATGCATGAACCTTGGTTCCTAGGTTCCTACTCTAACCACAGCTAGGCTTTAAGCATCTTTCGTGCTGTCACTGCTATAGGGCAGGAGAGCAGCCATCTCCTGCCTTTGCCAGCCTGCTACAGAGGAGACTATGGACTTCAATTCTCGCTGCTTCCAGCAGGCCCTTGCTGGTGCATGAAATTTCACAGAAACATGATTCAAGTTAAGCCATCCTTGTTGTTAAGCCTGCTAAATATTGCTCTGTTATTCCATTTTATGAGTACAAAGACTACAGCCTTGGACGTAATTATTGCACCTCTTTCTGTGGCCCTGGGCAAGTGATTTATACAGCCCAAAGTAAATCACAATCATATCATGCCTTTCATTTTGGAATGGAAATACTGTGGAGGTGCCACAGCACTGAGGTGAGGCAGGATGGGGAAGCGGACTGTAGGGCATCTGAGTCTGACTTCCATGACTACATTTTCCTCAATAATGCTCGGAGGGTTGGTCAGTGCAATGCCAAGGGCCTGCACCCATCCATTCGCTGGCACCTGCCCAGTTTCTGTGTTTAGACTAAAAGCCTCGGATACTCTCTGTGCATATGTGGAACCCCTACTACGAAAGAGGCTTTGATCCTCTGATCCAAATGAGACTCTGATCTTGGTTGGGGCTCATAGGTGCAAATGCTGGAGAAATAATAACAGATGGAATATCACAGTGATATATTAATTACCATATAGAACCATATAGAGCTAATAGGGGAACATTTCTGGGCAAAGATCTCATAAATAAACCAAATACGAATGCATAAATAAGTAGAATGCAAACACATAGGGCCATTATAAGGGCAGATGTGTGAAACTTTTTTTGTCTCTATGTTAAGCAGTCCTTGACATCCCTTTTAAAATTTATATATTTACACTGGCAAAAGAACAATCCTTTCTACCTAAACTACAGAGAAAACCAAAAAGATGCTGGATAGCTTTAACATGTAGATCTATTTTGTCTTTCTTTTCAAGTATAATCAAATTCCTTCCATGCCTACCTGCCCATTACATTTCTGAAGAACTATGAACTGAAGTCTGAGGAAGGTACTTGAAATCATATGCATGCACTGAAGGTAAAAAACCAAAATCAAGTAATGTCTTCCTGGAAGGAGGCGTTATAAATCTTACTGGAAAAAACAAAACAAAACAAAAAAACAGAGATCAGGTAAATCTTGGTCCCTACAGAGATACTGGTCTTTCTAATGCTTATGCATTTTTCTCACTATCTGTTTAATATCAGAGGCTCAAGGGACACTATTTTAAAGGTCAACTGGAGAAGCAGAAGCACACGGTACCCACTGTAGAAGTAGCAAGGGCTGACCAGACACCATCAGTTCCTGTGCCGGGAAGGTGCAAGAGGAGGGCAGAGGAACTACAGCAAAAGTACCAGCACAGAGAATCCAACTCACTTCAAGGAACAAACTCAGTATACCTTAAGAGGAGAGAAGGATTAGAGAAACCTGAGCTCCTCAACCCCTGTTTCCTCACCTCTCTCTACCCTGCGTTTGAAGTGATCACCTTGGCCACAGCTCTCTCAAAGCTGGCTGGCCAAGATCTCACCCTCAAAGCAAAGGGTTCCTTGGGAGGAGTCTGACCCCTCTAAAGCATTGTAGTTCAGGCAGATGCTTATTGCAGGGGGCCGAGTCCCCCACCGGAGGCAGTGCCCAGTGCTCCAGAGTCCCCTGCGCAGCAAAACTCCTTGGGTAGGCCATCCCCACCACCCTGCTCCTGCTCTCCCCTCAGAAATCAATAATTTCACACTCCCTCCCACTCAGCCATGGATCTACCAGGTAACGAGTGGTACAAACATGAACATTAAAGATTTCTTCTAACACCAACAAGCATTCATAGTCCTATAAACACAGAGGCTAGGCTACCATGTATTTAACTAACGTACATTTCACAAGGCAGCGTTTCCCCCAATATTCCAGAGCAATAAGCTCCTTTGATTAATTGAAAAGTAAAAATTTTATAATTTTTCAAAAGATCATTTCCTATAAACTGTACTACTAATGGCTATTTTTGACCCCGCCAAAGGATTTCCATTATAACTGCTTGTCCTCTGTTGCTTATAATTTTCCTTAAGTTTCACCTCTCAGGCTGACATTTTCCAAGCTTGAAGTCTGCCCGAAGAGAGATTTTTTTGGAAAGCTGAAGAAACTTTCCCTTCAGTTCAGCGGTGCAGTTTTAACAAGAGTGCTTCACACAAGCCTGGTAAAACTCGCCTCACTGGAACCAAAGTCAACACAGATTTTGGTGCCTATTGCTGCAATCACGATGCAGAGACAGAACAAAAGAATTATTCAGCCTCAGATGACTGTTGGACCCAGCAGGCTAAATTCTTCCATGGCATAAGCCCTTCAACCTTCCCAAAGCCAATGGGATTACCCTGCTGTACAGCCAGGCTGAGTGAATCCTGCTCTCTGCCTGTGAGCCAGCGGCTCAGACTTTTTCTTATTGGTCTCCATGTTATTTAAAGATTTGGTTTTTGTAGCTGGCAGGCTGTCCCTTTGAAGTGTTCAATCCACAGACGGTTCCCCTGTTGCAAGTTTAAAATGGTTTTGTGCCACATAGGCTGCTTGTCCTTCCATGTGGGGCTCTATGAATACTCCCTGCCCCCCTACACCTTCTCCCTCCCACAAGCACATCTTGTTTCAGATCTTGTCCCTCTTTTTTCTCCATTCCCACCATTGCACAAGCTCAGGCAGAGCAGTTGGCTGCCTCTGCGGCTGCATCGGTGGCTGCCAGTGGCACAGAAAATGGAGTGTAATTTTGGGAAGGAATGAAGGGGGTGGGGGTGGAAGGCAGTTCAAATGCTACTTAGAAAACTACAGACATGTAAAAAAAAGACTGAAGGAAGAGGAACAGCATCCTCATCATTACAGAACAAGCCTTAACTGCTCAGAGAGCTGCTTGAAAGCCAAGTACCATTAACAAAACAGAAAAGTAGAGAAGGAGAACTGAAAAGGCAGGTCACAAGAGGTCTGAGAAGAACTGGGAACACACATAAAACCAGAGGTGCTCTGGTAGTCTCCCAGAGGAGTCACAGACACCAGTCCTGTCCTTCAGACCTGCCCCGTCCCTGCCAGCCTTCACCGTGGCCTGTTGCAGGCAAGGGCAGCCCACCTCTCCCCTCCACTCCCCAGCACTGAAGAAAGCTGGCTGAAAGAGAAACCCAAGCCCTTACTGGGTTCACCACCAAAGAGGAGTCAGGACCAAAGAGGAGCATTGGTGGGAGCATGTCTCAGCCCTGGCAGACTTCTGGGGAGCACTGTTCCGTTTTAGCAGACCAGAAAGAGCAGCGCCTTCTCATACCTTAGCTCACTGCACCAGTACCTGCAAGCACAGGAGAGCTGCTCCCATTTTTCATCACTAGAAATGCAGAGGGACTGACAGCAAGTCCTCACATCCAACAGGATATCAAAGGGCAACTAGAAAGGAGATATTCTCTCCTGAGCAACTGGAATGCCACACCCTTTTGTTTATCAGAAATAAGAGGGATCTCAGCTGGCCCTGACTGTCAGGAGGCAGACCCGGTGCAGGGAGGGTACGGCTCCCACAGAGGTTCAGGATTATTAAAAAGTGGCTGGGCTTTTATTTCTACCCCCTTTTCTTTGTGCCTTTTTGGCAATGAGGTCTAAATTCTTTAAAAGACTAGAAATGAAAGGGGAAGATGAGAGGTGGGTCCTGATTTCTTCCCTCTGGTGACCAATTATAGTAGCAGAGGAAAAGGCAGGAAGATGTGCACGGGGAGAGTAAGAATGGCCATGAGGAAAAGGTTCTTGAGGCAGAGGGTGGTGGAGCACTGGAACAGGCTCCCCAGGGCGGTGCTCATGGCACCAGCCTGACAAGATTGCAGAAGCATTTGGCCAAGGCCCTCAGACACATGGTCTGAATGTTGGGATTGTCCTGTGCAGGGACAGGAGTTGGACTCGATGATCCTTGTGGGTCCCTTCCAACTCACAACAGTCAATGATTCAATGACAGTCGATGTTCACAAGGAGTAGTCCTTTCCCCCTCACAGACCTCTGTGCTCTTTGCTGGGATTCCCATGCCAAGGCTCCCAATCAGAGGCAGCCTGCAGGAAGGTCCATCTCTTCTGGGAGGACTCTGCTTCTGGAGGTCTCGATGGTCCTTAAGCACCGCACCCATGGAGAGGGAGTTATGTGTCCTCCCTCCCCTGTCTCCAGGTCTACAAGGTCACGTCCTGGCTACCAATTCTGCAGGGTCTTTTGTTTCAGGAAAACAGATCAAGAGTCCTTCTTGTGCCAGGTGACTCTGACAGATCTTGATCAGGAGGTGCTGAGCACTTGCACACCCCACTCCCAGCCTCCACCCCTCAGATAAGACATCTCAGACATCCCTCCAAAGATACTCAGAAATAGATTGATAGAAATACCTGAAAGAGGTTAGAGGACAAGTCTTGCCAGCTCTGAACAGGATTCCTGAGCAGACTTTTTTTTTTTTTTGTAAGAAGTTCTCCCCTGGTAGTACTTGTTCAAGTGAAAATCAGTACCTTGCTTGTTTAAAGAAATGGACTGTTTACAGCTATTAATTATCTGCCCTTTAACCACGAGCCTTCACCAAAATGTGTGTTTGCCCTGTGGGAAAAGTGTGCCTTTTTCACACCTCATTGTAAACCAGGCAGCAACGGGCTGATGACAGACAATGGTGAAAACCACCTGCTCTTATTCAACAAAATATATCCCCACAATACCCTCTTCTAACAACCCTGCTGAGCAAGTAGGAAATAAGGATCCTATGGATGTATGTATTAGAATTAAAAAACCAAAACAAACTTAAAACAACAACAAGAAATCCATGCCATCAAAAACTAAACATGAAGCAAAACCACCACCCTACAAACTTCAAGATTAATAAAAATGATTGCTCACACTTTTCCAGCAAACTTGACCCCAAACTTCTCACAGGGAGAAACTGGTTCCCTCGGTTATGCATATGGGATAGTGATCCCACTCGACACTTTGAAAAGAAACTAAGAAATTACTGACACTAGGTTTATTACTCAGTAATTTTTTGCTCAGTATACTGCTTTGAACTGTCCCCAGTTTGGGGTGAAGATCAGGATGAACACTGTTAAAAATAATTACCTTGCTCATCCTGGACGTTGTCAATTTAATTATGGATGCAACTGTGAAGAGGATGAAGTTAATAAAGAACCAAGTATTTTCCTGCAGTACAGGCCTGATTCTCAGTTCAATCTGTCAAGATGAATTCTGTGTAAACAGCAGATCAAAATTAGAATATTTATGCCTGTTCTTTTTCCTTATGCATCTTCTGCTCACAGAAAGATTATAGGGTCAGACTCCATAACTGGGAATAAAAAATCAGTGGTCAATCCATCCTTATCACAAATCTCCTGGGACTGCTGCTGAGCTGTCTGGTGCTCCCAGGAGCAGACAGCACTTTCTGAGCTGCAGAAGGGCTCAGCAGCCACCAGGTGACACGACAAGGGAATTGCAGCAACAGGAAAGTTCAGAGAGACAAGGAAATAACTCCATCACACTGGAGGGCTTGGGTGCTTCTGAAAATGTGCGATGGGTACATAGGAGGGAGCGCGTACAAGGAAGACACTGAGGTGTCAGCGCCCTTACCAGAGAGAGTGTGTATGCTAGAGGAACTGGTGCAAACTGAAAAATCCCCTTCAGTACAATGAGATTGTACTGTAATGACAAGCTATTCTATACTAGTACTGCTATTTCATAGCATCATAGAAAGGTGTGAGATGGAAGGGCCCTTTAAAGGTCATCTAGTCCAACCCACCTGCAATGAGAAGGCAGGGACATCTTCAACTGGATCAGGTTGCTCAGAGCCCCATCCAACCTGACCTTGAATGTTTTCAGGGATGGAGCTTCTTCTACTTCTCTGGGCAACCTGTTCCAGTGTTTCACCACCCTCAATGTAAGAAATGTCTTCCTTCTATCTAGTCTGAATCTACCTTCTTTTAGTTTAAAACCATTACTCATTTTCCTATTGCAACAGGCCCTACTAAAAAGTCTGTCCTTCTTTATAAGCTCCCTTTAAGTATTGAAAGGCCACAACAGGGTCTCCCTGGAGCCTTCTCTTCTCGAGGCTGAACAACCCCAACTCTCTCAGCCTTTCTTCATAGCAGAGGTGTTCCATCCCTCTGATCATTTTTGTGGCTCTCCTCTGACCTGCTCCAACAGGTCCATTTCTTTGCTGTACTGAGGATTCCAGAGCTGGATGAAGTACTCCAAGTGGGGTCTCATTTTGTTTGTTTGTTTTCAATTGTTTCAAGTTCTTAGATTTCTTCCAATGACTAAGCACATTTTTTCCATATTTTAGAACAAAATCCTTCAGAATTCCTAAGGCTCCTAGAAATCCCTGAAAAAAGATTACTTCATGTATTTTGTCCTTACACTTTAGATACTGGCACTGTCCGCACCTCTAGTCACTCTTGCACATTAGCTACACATCCATTTCCTCCCCATGTCATGACTCCAGAGCAGAGATTTTCCACCAGTTGAGATGTTTTTTCTTTTTATTTGTTTGCCTTAATGATTTTCATGCTGGTGTTCAGGGTACTGACTTTGGTCAAAGGAATTACACCTGTGGAGGCTAGAAAGCAAATGCACAGTGAAAGACTGAACAGACTGTAACTCTTCAGCCTGGAAAAGAGGTAACTGAGGCATGTGACAAGGCTGACAAACACGAGAAAGCAGTCTGGAGAAGGTGTACAGGTATCAACCATTTCTTCTAGTAGAACTCAGGACTGAAAAATGAAGGTAGGAGTCAAGTTGAAATCAGACAGAAAAAAATGGCTCTCCACCCAGTAAGTTGGAAACATGAGGAACTCCTGGACGAAGGACAATATGGATGCAAGAACTCTACATAAGATGCCAGATAGGCAGCTAAGAAATATCTACTGGAAGTTAGTCAATAGCCAAACACGAGGGGGTTTGCAAAATCTCTACTGAGCAAAGGATGGGAGACTACCGAAGGGTGCTATCGCATCTATGCTTGCCCTTTTTATTTATTTTAACTCTTCTTGAGTGTTTGTGGTGTATGCTTATGGCTTTCCAGCTTGAATTTCCCTCTAGCACATGATGTATCTTTAGATATACAAAGAAAAAAAAGAGTGGAACAAGGCTGACGTCCATAGCAGAGTTGTATAAGGAAAACTACAGTTCATTCACGTTTCTAGAGTAGAAGCCAGCTCTAATGAGATGAAGGCATTAGGTTTGCATGAACTTATGTCGTCCTGTGACTCAAACATCCTGTGGTCAGTGAAAGGTGAGCTCGCTGTGCAGAGGCAATAATCATCCATGACTGAAATGTGCCTCTGCATCTAGCTCCACTTAGCCCTATTCCCAGACAGAGAGGTCATCCAGGCTTTTTCCCCCTCTTGTACATATTGTGAAATAGACATCTGAAATACTTCACCACCTATACTGCACTGGCATTGTTCCTTTGGATAAGAGCCGCCATACACTTTCTAGTTCTGCCCTGCACTTGGTGGATTCACATGCTGGGGTCAAGGGTCTCTCTCAGGCTTGCAAATTCCTGACTTTGTGACTGGACTACAAGTCTCTTTCTCCCGCCCTTCTAAGTACTAGAGCTCATAACACAGACCCAAACTTACAGAAGTATAAGGAGAAGGCACACAATAACCTTTTTTTTTTTCTTCCTTCTCACTCCCCACCTTAAAACAGTGAAAGAAAGAGAATTGCCAAGGCTTTCCCCTCATCCCTTGCCAGCCTTTCAGAAGCATACTGTATGGAACATTAATCTGAGAGGAACTCAGACAGATGCTTTGCTTAAGCAGGTTCTCTTGATCCTGAACCTGGGAACATTTGAGTTAATGGGAAGTAGTTAACACTTAGGCTTGATGAAGTGAACGTGGCAGTTTATGCTGCCAGTGTAAAGGAAGCTCACACGATCTCCAGGACAGTCACTGTGCTATCAAGGTGGAATAATGTATGGGCTCAGGTTGTTCAGATTTCCTCAATGGAAGGAAAGAAGTCTTTGTTATATCCACAGTAACAAGAGCAAAAGTTTAACCAGTTTTTCATTACCTGCAGAATCTCCCCTGGATTTAACCTGGTACTTTGTTTAACCATTCACTGTCACCTGAAACACCTAGTGCACAGGCTGTGTGCTTTGGAGGAATACTTAGCCACGGAGATTGATGCCTTCTTCCTAACACCGACACCGACTTCTGCAACTTTCAACAGGTCTCATAGCCTCTACATAACTCCTTTGTCAGTCTAAGACACTTAACACCAGGTTAAATGCAGGGGATCTCATGGGGCTTAAGAATAGTTTGTAAAAGCATGTTAGACAAACTTAACCAAAATTCCTTTGCAGCTGGAAATTTTACTAATTCATTAAACCAGCTCTTATGCCATAAAAATGCAGAAGTGATTGCTACTATTGTTTCTTCTACTTAAAATGCAAGATAAAAAGCGAGATGTCTAAACTTGCTTGTGAAGACAGGGTAAAGAAGTGATAATTGAATTCAATTTATGAAGAAAGCAGGAGATTCATTGCCACTGAAAGAGCTAAGATCAAGTAACTGTGTGGGCTTGCTAAATAGAGTGGCTGAAATTCTGCATCAGAACAAGACTATCGATTTGAACGAATCAGGTCCAAGTGCTGCAAAAACTGCTAAACAGGCAAGGAATACACTACTGGCTCTGAAAGACATAATTTCAGCTGAGGTGTTTTCAGAGGTACAGCGCTATCTACCAACAATATACAAATAATGGAGAAGAGACAACTTTTACAAGGCTGATGGAAAAACTGAATCCACAAATTCAGCACAGCGTTGAAGTTCCAGGATAGTAACAGGTCCCTAGGAGTCACTATGTGACAATTACACATATTCCTTCTTAGAGACTTTCCCTGAACAGATAATAAAGGCAAAAGCATTTCAAAAGGTGAACAAATACTGGGGGCAGGAAATGTTCTTCCAGCTGTATTACCAAGGCAGGATGATTTTACAAACATTTTGCAACTTGCATGGCAAGTGCAGACAATTTGTTTCTGAGATGCTGTCGAGCCAGAGGATCTGCAAGTACAACAGTCATGACAGATGTGGAACTGCCCTTTGTGGTTCTCTTCCCTCAGGAAGTTTGAGGCAATTTGTAAGGAGATTTTTTTTTTTAAAAGTGCCCTCTAGCTTGTATATGACAGCTTCTGTAGATGGCTGGCTTTTTCTTTTCACATAGGCACTATGGATTGGCTGGGGACTAAAGGAAGATGAATCTCACAAGGTTAGAACCAAGCAGTTGCCATCTCTGAGCTGGTTCACCAATGGCTAGAAATGAGGGCCACAAATAACTTCAAGATAAGTTTGTTAGCCTCCTGATCCTGAAAGAAACTAGTCACTGTCATGGTTCACAGCATAAGATAAATTCACTCTTGTCCTCCTATGTACAAAATCTAAAGCTCTTCCTGCCTTTCAGGCTGCTGAGAAGTGTCAGTATCTGCCATAGATGCTGTTCATTGCATGCTACTCAATATTTTTCTTCAAACACATATAATACAAGGAAAGAAAGGCAACAAGAACTGACAGGGGAAGGAGAAACCCTATGGCAACCTTGTTGTCTTGCAGTTTCCTTCCAACACAAATCAGTGACACTCAGCATGGTAAACGGCTGCTTCTAGCAAAGCATTAAACCAAACACAGAGAACTCAAATGACCAAACTGCTGTCTGGCTTTGGGCCAAGAGACAGCAAAAGTTCATTAAATCCCTTCAATTTCTGTAAGAGAGAGGCTGAAATGAAGCAGTTTGCATGATGCTCCCTTCTTACACAGTAGAAGGAGGAGAAGACAGACTATGGAAACCACTTTCTCAAGCATTAAGCCCATCATTTTGCTGAGTGCTTTGTACATCACACTTGCCAATCATGCTTAGAAGTCTGCCTGCACTGTAAGCCATTCATCTTCAGTTTGTGTTCAGTATATGATACCATTGCATGCATTTCTGGCTTCAAGTGCTTCTGATGACTTTGAAAATAATTTGGTTTTACTGATATAGGAAAGTTCAATGATTTATATCATTACTTTGTCATTCATGGTAGGCATACAAAACATCCCTTCTGTAGACAAACGGATGTTTCAATGACCATTTATATCTGTAAAACTCACAAAGTTTTCCAGACAGGAGAACAGGATGATGAGGGGGTGGGGGAAGGAGCTGAAACATCCTCTCAAATGAGTCTGCAAAAAGCTGGTCACCAGCTACACTTTGAATGCCCAGGACAACATCATCTAGTAAGTGGCACTCAACTCTAAACACTTGGAAGCTTGCAATATCCACAGTTCATTTAAACTTGTAACTTGAATTAAGTAACAGTCAGCACATCTGGAGGACAGCAGTCAGTACATGTGGCCAGTCCTCACTACCCAATTCAGCCTGATAAAACAGAATTCAATTGATTTCTTCTCCCCCAAAATCACTCACTTTGGAAGTCAGCTCTCAGAAGACTTCACTGATGCAATTTGCTGGCTCTCTGCGGGTAGCAAATACACTTCTGCTGCCTGTCACTAGTACTGATTTTTTTTCTCAATGACAAAGTACTGTCCTCTAACTTGGGTGACTTCTAACTCTTCTTCAGTTACAAGACTACAGAAAAATCAAACTCTTTAAGACCTGATATCTTATTCCAGATCTTTTTTCCCACTTCTCCATTAATTTCCCTGTATAAAATGACCAACACTCGCTCTTCTTCAGCTAGAGTCACATAAACATGCATACAGATTGGAAACAGCAAGAAGCAAGAATGATAAGGAAATGAGGGGAGGAACTAGGTGAAAGCAGTTGAAGCAGTAAGATTATTTCTGATTTAGAAGATGATGATAAAGTTTTGGTAAGACTCATGAAGCCAGGAGGTGGATGGGGGAGTGTGAAAGTCAATTATCTTGAGCTATGAGGAAGGAAGTCAGGGGATATCAGGGGACAACATGATAAACTGTGGAGGTAGAGAGGTTATTTTAGCCTGGTAGACAAGAAATTGGCAGGGACATGGAGTTTAACAGTGGATGAGCAGGGGGCTAGAGGATGTATTAATCTTAAGTTTCTGAGACTGGGCTTGTAGAGACATCAACTGTTCCAGCCTAATGCATTTTCCTGCAATTTAGTTCTTCAGTATCTAAGGCAAGTGCAGCCATGTACTCCCCTGGCTGCCAGGATCTGTGATTCCCCACAACTCCTTTGCAGCATGTACCAAGTTTTTGCTTTCTGCATCTCTGAACACGATTCTGGGCAGAAAGTATTCAGAAGAGAGCTTGGAGTCTGACAGCACAATATGGATGGTAACAGCAGGTGCTTGTCTGCTTGCAGTTCAAGGTAGGACTCATGTACTTCTACTGAATAGATTTGCCTGACCAGAGTTTCTGTATTAAGTTCCCAGCAAGTGTGTATGAAGTTGATGAGAAACAGGACATAAATTGATCCACAGTTCCTCAGATGTCTGATCATGCAACTCAGCAATAGCAGGAGGCAAAACTTAACACACAGATTATTACTAGCGAAGTTGGACACAGTGGGGATGAGCAGGGGAAGGTCAGCCAGGAGCCCTGAAGTTCAGTGAAGAAGTTGGAGAGCAATAAGAGCTTCCATGGGACATCATATTTTCATTATGAGTTACTGATTTATTATATGTCATACTCCAAACACAGAATTAAGGCTCTTCTAATGCAGTGTAGATGGTGGAAGAGGGGAAAAAATCTGGTCACAGTTCTTGGGATCACAGATTTTCTCATGAAACTTTCATTACCTCCTGCTTCAAGGCAGCATGTCAATACCACAAGCAAATAATTTCTGGGACCTTTAATTCAACCCTTCCCTGTTTAATCTAATACCAATGCAAAGGTTCTCTCAGTATAAGTTATTATAAACAAGGCTCAATCAAATATGTAATTTGCCAATGGCTTTTGAAACAAAACTGGGAGCTGCCTCTTGCACTGAATGGCCTTTTGGCACAGAAGTGTTCAAAACCTACATTTTGTGAACACGTGGAAACAAAGATCAGAAGAATACTTTAATGCCGTTACAGGCAGTTGAGCAAGGCAGAAAAACAGAAAATGAAACTAAATCAACAGGGGAGCCAATGCCACACAGGCTGTGTTCTGTGCAGCCTGCAAGCCTCCTCTCTCACACAAACCAAAAAAGCCAACTATACCAAGCCACAGCAGGGCGCTAAAAACATCAAGCGTATCAGCAGTACTGCTAATTCTGAATTAAGCACAGCACAGCTCATTCTGGTGACTGAGTCAGAGATTTATAGCCAAATACTAATCTCTGATATTTCCAAGCTGGATTTTTATAGATATGTCCTACATCTATACCATGTATGTATGAGAGCCTCTCTCTAATACTTTAACAAGCCACACTAGTGAAATATTCAGGCATTGCAGAGTTCATCTCAGCTCCCTAACAACATAGGTAAATGCAGTCCCTATCGATTCTGTGGTATTGCTGAAAACGGGAGAAGCCTGTCCAGGCTGCACAGCAGACATCAAAACTCCTTCACCTTTGCATGCATGGACCAGGAGATGTGCTACGTCATGCCCCAGCTCTCTTCCGGTCCATACATCCAAGTTCCCCCTCTGTGGAAACAGGAGGTCGAAGATGCAGTATCTATGGGCCCCATTCCAATGCCACATATCCCTTTGGTCCAAGACTACAGACACAGCCCAAGTGATCTGTCCTAGGCCTAGCAGCAAACCTGAGGCCATCAGTAGACCCAACCTGAGATCATACTCTTCTGCTTTCACCACAGGACAGTACATCCTCCGGTACAGTTACAGAAGCTGGCAGCAGAGATTCACTTCAACTCAAGTTTGCCCAGTTTAATACACATTAAAAGCTAGATGGATTTTTTTGATGCAGTGACCCTTCATTATCGCAGGACTTTGGCTCTATTAACATGGCAGCACATAGTGCAGCTTTGAGTGCAGAGGTCCTCAATTCCTTTTCTCGTCACAGCTAAAGCTACTATGATCATCTCTGGTTTGAAATTGTGTATTTTGAAAACCAACCTGTTATGAAAATATTCAAGTAGGAGCAGCACTTTTTTTTTTTTTTTTTTTTTTTTTGCAGTCATCTTGCACCTCTTCTTCCCTCTTTCTTTAGAAAAGCATGGAAGAAGGAGAATAAGCACAGGATGTCCATCTGTAGTACTGTGGGTTTAAACTAGAACATAAACTAAAATACTTGGAGCCTTATTATTTTAAATACACTGGACATGCAGATTCCACTATATTTTTTAAACTAATAATGCTCAGTTATAAAAAGTTATCCATAAACACGAGGGCAAACCTTCCTATTATAAAGCTGCAATAACTTCTAGAGTTGTCTCGACTTGTCCTAGTTTATGTACATTTAGTTTCTCAGCTTTGAATTGTGTTAAAATAATTTGGTAAATATTTTTCTTATATTATCTGTATTTACAATGCAGGAACTGGAAGACTGGAAGTTCAAATAAGATGCTGCTAAATAAAAGCTAAAATTATGTAATTCAATTAGGTTGCATAATTATTTTTTTAAGCATATATGTAACAAGATGAACAGATGATATCTTACTCCCCTTCCCCAAAGACAAATCTATTTAAGAAAAATATTGAAGGTGGCTTTTCAAAGCATCTGAAACTACCTGCTAGGTAAATTTTGTGCTCTTCTACAACCTCTGTGAAGATTTAAACTACATATGTTCCTTTTCTCAGCCCTTACCTTCCTGCATGGAAATCAGCAGGTTTGGAAGTAGCTGTGAGGACCTGCTCTGCTGTGGAGATGCCTCTAGAAGATCTGGTTTATAATTATGAATTCAAAGGACTCCCGACTCAGGTGTGCAGTGCAGTCCTAAATCACTTTCAGTATCAGCATATTCAGAGCACCTTCAGCAGCACAATGAACCTAGCTATTAAATCCAAATCACTAACACTAAGGGTTTCTAGCCTTAGATGACATGACAAGGAAACTTTCTGAGCATCACACAGTTACAGTGCAGGCTTCACTAGAGCCAAGATACAGAAAAGGTTGCTAACAAAGGTCTTGTAGAAATCACAGTGCTTCATTTTTAGACTAAAACTCTACATACCTTAAGTCTCCATAAGACAGATTGAGGGAAGATTTTAAGTTTATCTGGGCATGATTAATTTGCCTAAAGATCTAGCACCATATAAGATAGTAAAGATGCCCATGGTAGACAGGCAGACATGACACAGTAACGATTGGAGAACCTTGTCCTTTGCATACAGCAGCTGGAGTCAGGCAGGACACCCTATGCATCTTTTGGGAAGAAGTAAACTCCTAAGCTTTTAGTATCACAAGTTTTGATTGCTCTCGTGGCTACACTGCACCACACATCATTCCTTGACTGCGTTAGAGGCAGTTCTACTTTGCTTTCTATTTGCCTTCCTATACTGCTCTAAGTTCCTTACATCCTCACCATCTATTGCAAGAGAAAGGTTGGTGAGGAATGTCTCTAGGAAGGGAGGATACCAGATGGTACCCATACCAAATTAGCCATTTAACAGTGAACTGTGACATTCTGGTGCTACCAGAGTCAAGTTTTGTAAAAATCTCCATGCCAATTGCAAGGTTATTGGGAAGAGCTGGCCATGGCTGAGTCTACCTTTTGGCAATATTGAAACAGGAACCTTCCACTGCGATGGTGATGGTGGTGGTAAGAGGCAGCCAGCACATTGCCAGCCTGTGATATTGTGCTATTGACAACTGGCCTTTCTAGGTGTCTGGGAAAAACTGTAAAACATAGAAAAACTTGTAAAAAAAGTTTGACATTCTATCAACCCATTTTTCCTTTATAGTTAACAAAGAAATCAAATAAAATGTGGGAGAACATACATGAAAGATGACCTAGGGGAAGATGCCAAATAACCTGTTACTGAACACGCTGCTGCCATACAGGTATCCCATGGCACTGTATCCTGGGTCATCAGAGCCCAGAGCATCAATCACTAGGCATGATTTGCAGTGCTAAATTCGGGGTTTGCATTTGAGTTCAAAGATCTACACGGGTTGTATAACAATGGAAAGCAAGAGCAACCTAGGATCTCTCAAGAGATAGAGAAAATATGAAAAAAACAAAGCAACTGAGTGTATTCTTAAATACCAAAACCTTCAATGTAAGGAGAGAATCTGATCAGTTTTTGTAGATTTCTTAATGGAGTAGCAGGTCATGCTCTGCAATGCCCAGAGCACTACAGAGAAAACAGTTGCTTTTAAGTTTGACCTGTGGACACGCAGAGGAAAACATCAGCAGAAACATTGCACTCCTGTTTAACAACGGAAAAAGAGAGATAGCAGAGGCAACCCGCTTGTATTGGTGGGAGCCGCTGCAGTACATTTCGCAGTGAAACAACTTCTCTCCTTCCTTTAAATAGTTCCTTTTACATTAGTATGATTCTTAGATACTATGATACTTACAAATAAGAAAATGACAATACATGTAGCACAGGAAATCATTAAAAAAATTGATAAATTAAGCTTTTCAAAGCTAAAGAATGAAATAGTAACAAGCTGCACAGACTAGCTCCTGTTTGACAAGCCAATGAAAAACAAAGCTTGAATCAAACCAATACCCAAACTGAAAAAATACTGTTAGTATACTAACCTGAAAACTTTTAGTAAGTTAGTATACACACTGCTTTATTCAAACATTAACTATCTGGATCAAAGCTGATCAGAAGTCTTTTATTTGGGCAGTTTCATGAAAAAAAATGTACTTTTGTCAAAAGCAAAGCATTTGTTAAAGATATAGATTGTGACAAAACCCAGTGCTTTAAGAATATTCACTTTTTAAGTCTCAAAAGTAATTTAAGCTTTTTTTTTTGTTTGTGCATTTCTCATCTGATCTCATAACTCTGTATTTGGCTTGCCAAGTTCTCCTGTGGATACAACTGTAATAGCTGTTCGCATTCCCTGCTAGGTACACTGTTTTGATGATACTTGCTGAAAACGTAAGCGTGTATGTTTGTGCTCCATATAAGAGCCAGACAATGGCTTGCAGCTGTATTCACTCACTTTCCCCACCTCACCACCCCACTGTTCCCACCCAAGCACTAACCATCTCTACAAATGCAGCATTTTACCAGGACTAATACATCTTCCATCTCTAACCATGTTACACGTATCATAGCAATACCACTGGCAACAGCATCCTAGTAATGCGCTTAAGGAATTAATAGCTCCATATTGGTCTTTACAGGATATTAAGACACAGTTAGCAAGAACTGTGTCTTAAGGCTCAAGATAACAACAACTTCATGGTTCACACACTCTGCCTTGCCTGCAAAACGCACAGAATAGACGGCTCCACGAAGAACAGATGGTGCTGCACCTACACCACCTTGCGAGTGCACTCGAGGGCATGGCCCACAGCCAGGTTTTCACCGAGCACCTAGGCTGGGGGTCTGCAGAGCATGTCCCAGCTCCTAATCATTCCACTCAGCCAGCCCTCTTCCCCTTGCAACTGAGGTACAACGAAGGGCTGGCTGCTTTGTACTACCCACCCCACTGTAGGATCAAGGACTTGGCCATGTGGCCAAGGGCTCACCTGGGTTTGAGAGTGCATCAGCAGCCCTCAGATTAGGTACAGCCTACACAATGACCATGCCAAAGTCATATATATGTTGTATTTGCACAAAGGAGCAGAATTAAGATTATGTAAATTATCTTAATGGTGCTGCGCCTTTTTGTCAGTTTGGTTTTGCAGGATTGCTTATAAGCTTGGAAGGAACAGCAAAGCACAAATGATGCACTCATCTGGTATAGCCAGCAAAAAAGAAAGGGAGAGATGGACTATCAATAATTGATCCTGAAAGCTTTCAGACCAGGTACAATCTCCTATAGCTGCAGTGATAAACTTCATATTCCACCACAAGGGAGCATGCCAATGGGCTGCCAAAGGTGACTGTCAGACAGCAAAATCAGAAAGCACTGAATGAACCTATGCCAATGGCTGCAAAGGCTGTAGCAGCCAAGCTTTTTCCATAGCAAGAGGTGCCAGCTATACTCTGTAATGCAATTCACTCTAATCAGGCTTTACAGCAAGTTCAGTTTCCAATTTTCCCAGTCTATTCCATTTATCACCATGTGACCGCACCCAAAAAGAATCAAAAAAATACGTCCAGCATTTTTTTTGTGTAGCTTTCACCCCTTGATTTTTTTTTTCCCCTTCCAGAAATTGCCAGCATAAGTGAATACTTGCAGTGTTTCTGTTCCATAAATGGTTTCACGCTTAGCAGCAGGCACCAAAAAGGTTCAGTTCTTGCTCTGATCCTGTGTTTATACTGAGCTGGAGGTGGATTTAAACCATCTTCCATATTTGGGGTCTACTCAAAGCTGAGTGACCTAAGGGCAATCTACCGATGCTCCATCTCCTGTATCTACAGAGAGGCCCTTATGAGCCTTGAGCAAATAAAGCCATAATATGCTCTCTCTCCACCTCACAAGAACCAGCGCAGAAACTCTGTCCTGTATGCAGATGGTATCTCTGCCCTGTGCCTGCCCAGAGAGCCACAAAGCAGCCTTAACGCGATAGGCCCAGGGTGTAGGAATGTACAGAGGGAGAAATCCCATTTCCCTTTCCATCCTTTTTGGATAATGGACTGACTTGCCTGAAACAATAACAGTCTCCCCTGAGACCCCGAGGACTCAGAGGCATCTATGAGACTATTCAGAAGCTAAAGAAATACCCTTATTTCTCACAGGTCTGTTTGCCTTTCCTTGGGTGTCAGTGATGGTTTGCCCCACAGCGGGAGCGCTGGGCAGAGAGGGGCAGACCGACTGCATGGCATGCCCAGCCCGCCGCTGTCCTGGCAGCCTCGTGGAAACAAGCGGTCCTGTCTCGAGGTTATGCCAACGAGCAGCACTGTGAAAGAAATGATAAATTGAGAAAATCTTCCTTAATGGATGCTCAAAAAAAAAAGAAAAAGAAAAAGAGAGAGGGGCCACTCGAGGCACATAAAGCTGTTAATAGTGACAAGAGAAGAAGGGATTTCTGGTTAATCAACATCAAGGTCACAGTCTTATGGAATAAATTTCATATACAGTAAATAACTCACACAGGGTGATGGCATGTTTAACATCAACTCTTGGCAAAGATTTGTTTGCTTAATGACTTTTCTCTTTTTTTATTTTTTTTTTTTTTCAAGCCAGCCACCTTTGACTGGAGAGAGCTTGTCAAAAGAGCTAAATGTCACTGCAAATGTGCTGTTAATCCTACTCATCAACAAATGTTAACCACAAAGCGATAATAAAGAAAAAAAAGAAAAGATGTGGCTCCAATCAGGATTATGCTTGGTAAGTGCAGAGACCCCCATGAATCTGTAACAGGCGGCTTTCATACTGTTTCTCCAAATATATGTCACCATCCCTGATTCTGCAAAAGTACTTTGATGTTCGTTTGCAGACGGATACACTGTACTTTTCCTTTGGCTTGTACAAACAAAGAGAGGCATTTTCGTTTTCTCGGCAAATACTGTCAGATGTTTTATGTGCAGCAATGAAAATTAAGTAAATCTTTGATATTACAAGTCTTCCTTGCTTCAGACAAGCTTGGCTCAGCTACTGGTGGATGTAAAGAAAAAAACACGTACTCTTTTTCTAGATAAAGAAGTTTACAGATGTCCATAATGTTTTGAAGATCTCAGCACTCACCAACTTTAATGATCTCTCTGGAAGCTATTGGGAAGTGAGAGTTGGGGGAACGAGCACATTAAACTGGCCTTGAGCTCTTCCTAGATTCTGACCTTTTCTGCACACATTCTTCTTAACTCTAAATCATCTCATTGATCAATGTAATTAAGTTGTGAGCAACTGGTCTTCTCTCAGGTGAAGCTTGCTGCTTCGATTTCATGCTGAAGGAGCAAGTGAGTCTTCAAAAGCTTGCCTGTTCCTCCAAACATGCTAGTTCAAACAAAAAACCCCAAAACCTCACATCTAAGAAAAAAACAGAGCCTCACATCTAAGAAAAGTTACTGCTCCCCCATCAGTACTAACCTCCCTCAGGCTGTGTTGTTCTACTTTTTCCCCAGGAAAAACACCTTGCAATCTTCTCTCTCTATATATTCATATATTCATTTTAAGACTAAGCAGTAATATTCTCAAGATGCCTGAAAATATTTTGACTAACATTAAGCTTTGCAAAGTTGTACATTTTGTAAAGCACAATTTTTGAGCCTTGAAAGGAATAACTTTTTCATAGGTAGGCCAATAGTAACTTTTTTAAATTACTGCTGCTAAAAGCAGTAATAGAATAAGCCTGAGGTTTACAGCAATATAGTAATTTCTTTTTTCAAAAGCTTATTTTTTCAATTAATGATTTTGTTGAAGAAAATTGTGCTTCAAAGACTTGCGTGTTTTTTTGCTTATCAGATATTATAAAATAGTATAGGTAAGTATATCTAGGTATATTATAGGCAAACCTATAAGATAGTATAGATAGGTACAAAAGATGCTTAGCCTCAGTCTCTTTAGTGTCCAAAGGTCATTCAGAGTTTTTTTGTATTTTTGTAACATTTATGGAAATACAAGTGGGTTTTTTGGCCATTTCTGTTGTTTTCCTTCAGGATTGAGTAACTCAGTTTCTTAATATTTTATAATCTGAATTAAATTACAATATAGCTACATATATATGTTTGCACAAGGTTTTAAATTTTTGGTTTTATCAGAGTTGGAGTAATTTTGAGACACCTTTACAGATCCATTAACATTTTGTTTTTATGCTAGCTGTCAGCAGTTAATGACAGTGAAGCAAATACAGCAATTTCTTTCTACAAGAGTGAAACTGCTTCTTTTGTTCTGCAGTTTCAAAATATTTGGGAGAAGCATGTGCAAGGTTTGTGAACCTTACAGAGCATTGCCTCTGAGGTGAAATGTAAGGCATGAAGCTCCAGCTCAGTCTCACAGGGCTCCCTCTTTTAGAAGCTCTTAGATCTTCCTCCGCTCCTCAGTTTCACAAGCCTACAAAATAGTTCACAGTTTAACAAGCAGCACACATGGTTTAACAGACTTTCTACACTACAGTTTCAGAGGTATTACTTCTGATCTCATGCAAGCATGAAAAGGTCCATTTTTTTAATCTCCCTGTTGCTGTTCAAATCAAGCAGCGATTTCAGTTGGGTGCCTATAGGTGTTTGGTTTTGACCATTTCCCAGAAGCATCCAGCATTAATATAACCACAGCTAACATTACTTGAAATTAATTGTATCTAAGACTCCAGCAACACAATATGGAAAGACTATGACCTATAGAATTTATAGCAACAATAATATAACTTGTTACAAATACAACACCTGGGAGCTCTGCTCTTTGCACTGGCTTCCCAACCCCATACAGAGTCCAGTCCTTCAAAACAATGTTTCAATAATAACTACAAAGCTCTTCCTGAATTTTGACAACCTTCAATAAATTATACATATATGTACAAAGACTTCAAATAAATAAGTTCGTCTGTGACTACAGTTGCATAGAAGAGAAAAAGGAAGGAAGATAGGATTATTTCTCCTTTTAAATTCATAGGAAATGTTAAGTTAATCATTGAAGTGGAAGCAATATGAATATCTCCACAGAAAGACAGATTACCTCAAGATCCAGGATGAGAACCAGTTGAGTTTGGATTTTTCCCTACCTACAAACACTCCAAAGCAAAGCTGAATCCAAACTTTGAAGAAGCTTCGTTTCACACTTTTACTAAAGATACTTCTTTCTTTTCTCTATAGGTTACATGTTATCCCTTAGCACATCAATCTTCTCCAATGGTCAAAACAAACAGTTATTACACACAGGCATTATTAGCCACTCAGTTTCATCTGAAATGATGAACAGTGAAGAGCAGGAGACCCCTGGCAAAGGACTATACACACTCCATTTCAAAAGGAAATTATGTTCTTGGCATAATTTCAGTAGTTTTGTATGTTCTAACATTGCTCCTTACAGTTTCACCATTCATGAAAAAATTCAAAATTCTTGAAAATATAATTCCCAATCTCATTTATCACCACTGTGTCATCTCATCTTCTCTCACTTACCAAAACTATATGTATATGTGTATACCCTCCAAAAACATACTTTTGCATGTGAGCATATCCTCATCCATATTGTTTTACATTTAAATACATACTGCTTTAAAATTTTTAACACAGATGTGACTGAGAGAATCTCTGGTAGCAGAGAAATTAGATTGTGAAGTCAAGTGAGAAAGCCAGAAAATACAAAAAGATTTAAAATAGCATTTTTTTATTCAAGAGGGTCAGAGTTTGATCTTCTCTTTTCCAGTATAAACCCAGAGCAACTCTGCTGAAGCTGATGAAGTTTAAGTAGTTTAAAAATGGAACAGTCAGGACAGCATGCTTCTTCTTCCTAGAAAGCAAGAGTCAACATTTCAAAGCGCGTGTCTCTCCTTTCAGTGGTTTTGAGCATTTGTAGGTCTCCTGAATCCAGATGGACTATCAAAGCTTAATAGTCATGGCTATTGTGAAAAATTGTTTAAAGCAGGCTGTCTTCCTTTCATGAACTTGAGGTGTGTAAAGTACTCCTGGTTCCTGCAGAAACTTGCGGTAGCTCCAAGGTAATTATAATAATCTGGTTTCTCTATTCAGGTACCTATTAGCAGGAGTGTTCTCCACTTCTGTAACTTCTTGTTCTTCCCAAGAGTTACAAAGTAAAAAAGCACACGTGAAATCAGGACATCACATTAGCTGCACTTACAAAGAAATCTCCCAAAGCTATCAAATATTCAAAGGATGCATTTCCTTTCTATAGGTACAGCTAGGATCCACAAAGTCCTTTCATGTGTTTTCCATGTGCAGCCAACTGCTGACCCAAAATCTCCAGCTGCATTTTGGTACACATAATAAAGAAATTAAACTGAGGGAAGGATGGAAACTTCCCCTCTGCTCTTTAGAGACATAGTTAAGGACTTGATTTTTATGTTGCAATTCTTTAAGTAGAGTATTAAATTAAACCCTCTGCACCTTGGCAGAAGAACCACAGCATAAACATCTCAGTTAACTCTATGGACAGGGTACGCAGGGTGGGCTTTATCACCACGTGCTGTGCA
>NW_010301914.1:24006-24821 GCF_000700745.2 Antrostomus carolinensis
TGCTCTCTCATCAGGTGGTTCTGCCAGGAAATACTTCAAGGTGGAACAGCTATGCTTGTGCACCTGACATACGCCCCAAGCAGGCAATTATCCACACTCTTGCAAGTAACAGACTGAATTATTTCTATAGCTACCAAAACCTACATGTAGACAAAACTTACATGTATTTTTCTACTCATGCCTTTCATGCTATTGCCAGTGTTAGCCAAATTGCTCACAAAGCACTGCAGAAACTCAAGAGAATTGGTGAACAAATTACTATTTGATAACAGGGAGTGGTATTCACTACATGACAAAGCTGAGTCACTCCACAACATAGAGTAAGTAATCTGCAGTCCAGCAATCCACTGCAACATCAAGGCTCAAAGGGTTTTGCTCTCCTGCTCTCTCTACCTTTCATTTTATTAAATCAAACATTCTCATAAGGTATTTAGGACCTGCTTGCCAGATTGCAAAGGTAGATGTTGTTTTTGGCTCTTGCAACAGAGCTGAGCCCTGAAGTGAAGCCAAGACCTGTAATCATTTGCCTTGGTTGAAACAAAAATAAACATACCCTATACTGTATGCACTTCTGAGGTAATTACTGCCATTAGATCACAGCCTGGAAGTGAATTTTAAACCATGCAAAGAGACTGAATACAAAAACCCCCTATGTTAAAATCATGTTAAATGTCTGATTATAACATGCCAAAGCAAGAAGGGCTCAACTGAAAGAAGGAACTTTAGCGCCAGCCCACCTTGTCAAATCCATCCACTGCAACCCACATGGTGAAGTTAAACCATCTCTTGGTTGGGAATGACCCATAGGCCCAGCA
>NW_010301914.1:24843-48109 GCF_000700745.2 Antrostomus carolinensis
TCTAGAAAAACAGACATTGTGTTCCTTTAGTGTTGCTTAAATAATACATTGCATTTAACACGTGTTCCCCCCTCTGCATTCTTCAGTTTCTATTTCTAACTGCCTCTCTCCACTGCCACACGTGCACTTACAGCTTAGCATCACCCAGCCAAATCTTATTTCATCCAGGTAACTCCTCCCAGATCTCAATAGCCCAAAAAGGGAATCCTTCATGATATAGCATGAGGGCAAGTGGATTCCAAGCTCTCAATCAGCTTGGTAGCCCGGCACAGAAGCTTTCCTATAATGTCATAGCACCTCCTTATTTCAATCCAGTTTCACTGTTCAATGTTAAGGAGGCAAAGGCCATCCTGCTCTCCTCCAAACACTAAGGCTGCTGGGTCTCAAGGTGTGGAATATCCATGAGAGCTCTTAGCCCTGACTGCCCCAGGAGGAAGCCTTCCTGCACCTGGAGTTCCCTCTGAGCCCCTTGCTGTCCACATCACATACTGGTGGCAGCACTCAGAATTTTACACCAGTCTATTGCCAGGATCATGTATAGCCCTGGCTTTTCAAGTCACACTTCTGTAACAACTCTCCCTTACAACCAGATTTATGAATTTTTGTACCATTCTATCCTTTAAAGGCAATAAGCATAAAAAAACCCCAACCAATCAAACAAACAAACAAAAAAACAAACCCAAAAACTAAAAACCCCAATCAAAACCAAAACCAACTAACCATAAAAACCCCAAATAACCAAACCCCCAAAAAATCCCCAAACCAAAAATGGCTCTAGGGCCATGGGAAGGGATTTATGCTCAAGACTTGACTGCCATGAACATCCTGCATAGCCAGACCAGTGAGACTGGGACACTGTTAGCTGTGTTTGCCTTTTCTCTGACCTTGCTGTTACTTCGAAGCCACCAGAGGCTGCTGCTTATAGTCGCTTCCAGGTCCTTTGTTAGACTTACTGCCATTGCCCCAGTGACAATGACACGTCGTCTTTAACTTCTGATTCAGAAAACAGTCATTCAAATAAAGGATCCACTGACATCCCATTAACTACAGCAAAGATTGTTGTTGCTACAGTTTCAGAGAGACCTATTTAAAAATAGATTAGCATCTTGGAAACCACTCAGCTTATCCTGCCTTTTTCCCCTCTTCCCTGCAAGACAAGTCACCAAACCAAACCTGGCATTTGCTTCCTCCCTGATCTAGTTACAACTTCATTATAGCAATATGGGCCAGCAGCAAGTAAGTTATTAAATAAATGCCATTTAAGTGCTTCTACCTGGATACTTGATCCAGATAACAGAGAGACAGAGAGAAGGGAGGGGCTGGCCTGGCTCTGCCCACTTTCTGCCTTCCCTTGCAGCAGCAGGGCCAGGCAGGCCATTCCAGCTAGCCAGGCAAGGGTGAGCAGCATCTCCCAGTGCTGCAACAAGATGAGAACTGATACAGCCCTCTCAAGGCCACATCAGCTGTTCTCAACAATCATCAAAAAAAATCTTCATTCTAATTACACAATCTTGGTCCTGTGCACTTTGACAGATATAGCTTTGTAAAACATTTTTATTTTATGATATTATATTTTATTTTTTTCTTTCTCAACTGAGATGGTTTCACTCTCTTGGCTTGCAGCCAAACCCAGTTGCTCTCTCACTCTCCCCTCCACACCCCACCAGGGAGAAGGGGAGAAAATTGGAAGGAAAAGGGCAAGGAAACTCATGGGTTGTGATAAAAACTATTTACTAATTGAAATAAAATGCTAATGATAACAACAGTGATAACAGAATATACAAATGAGTGATGCACAGTGCAGTTGCTCACCACCCACCGACCAATGCCCAGTCTGTGCCAGACAGCGATCCTGCAGCAGGGACAGTCCGGAAACCCAAACCCCAGAAGAGCGAGGGCCCAAGTGATCCCCAAGAGAATACCCCCATCTTCCCGCCAACCCTGGTTAATATACTGACATGACATGATACGATATGGAATATTTCCTTGGCACATCCATACACCAGTTTGGGGTTTTGCTATTGACTACATTTCTCCCTCCCCGTTCTAATGCAGCTGTGAGCCAGCCAAACACGGTGGCCTTGAGCTCCAGCAGCAACTAATGACATTAGTACCTTATCAACATTCTTCGCCTAACAAATCCTACACAAACTAAAACACACCTATTCTAGCTACTCAGAAGAAAATTAACTCTATCCTAGCAAAACCACGACACCAACAAAAACGGCTTTCAACCCCTAAAATTTTCTAACGTTTTTTTTCCTCACAAAGTTGGCAGCAGCACATAGGGATTTGCCTTGCCTGCAGAAGGAAGGGGACAAAAGACTCAGCATAGACAGTTTGACACTTACAGTGCATCACCAGAAGACTAGTGCTGGTTTGGTGCTGAGGAGCATAAATATTTCTTTTTGTCACCAAAAGAAAAAAAAAATATCAACATTTTGAAATAAATGTTCCACCTCAGGTGCTTAAAACAAACAAGACTAGCCATAACCACAATACGGCAGGCTTCTGGGGATGGTCTGCTCTTGGTGTCACCTCTTGATGTGGCTCCAACAGCATTTAAAGAATAGCTAAGCATTTAATAAACAGACAAAAGAGTAATTAGGACCTTCATTTTTGTCCACAAAACACCAGGAGACTTAGTACCTGCTCGGATGATCATTAACTACACAAATCACCATCACCTTTCCCCCCACCCCTTCTATGGGAAGGGACCCCCAGAACTATTGAACACAAACATGATTTGCAGAAAGCTGTTGACTGTTTCTGGTTATTTCAATGAGGTGGCCAGAGATGACTCAGCTAGACAGAATTGGTTTTTTGTTTGTTTGGGGTTTTTTGTTGTTTGAGTTCTTTTTAAATGTTGAGGAGTAGAAATTCTTTACAAAGGGATTTGAAAGAAAATAGTAATGGGACTAGGAATATCTGATTCAACGTAAGTTAATAATGTTTACCATTTCTTCAGTATTGCTTGCAATGAACAGATACTGAAATTCTGACATAGTAGAACAGAATGAGATGAATGCTCAAAGTTCATGACACACATCTTAAACTACCAGATTCGGACTCTCTCAGGAATGATGGAGTTCAGAACATTCACAGACAAGACCAGAATCCCATCTTGGTTTCTCATAAGTATTTATTTCTCTGTCACAAACCTTAACCATAAAGAGTCATCCAAAAGAGAACATTTGCAACTATCATCAGATCTGTGAGATTTGAAGTTAATCAAATCTGTGGCCCATCATTAGCTCTCTCCCTTTTCTTTCCTATAGAATTTCAAAAGTACAATAAAAACTTTTGGGTTTTTATATTTTAGAAGGATCATTTGAGGTAGTCTTGTACTAACTTTGATGTATGCCTCCTTCATGATGTAATATACTGAACATCTACTTCCTGACCCAGGAATTTTGCAGAGATTGCTGTATTATTACAAGAATGTTTACTTGCCATCTAACCTCACTTTAAACCAAACATCCAGTAAGTTTTTCCGTCTACAAAGAGAAATTGTTAAACAACCTTTTCCACAGGCCTATAATCAACCCTTTAAATCAAGCCTGAATAACAGACTTTGATTTATCAATTGATCCACTGTTTTTTGGGGTTTTTTTCCCCCCCTTCACTTCTTTGGGTGCAGCAGATAAAAGACCCAGTTGTAACCAAACTCTGCATGAGAGAAACATTCCTTTTTTTTTTGTGATAGGGAGAGAGGGAACAGAGACAGAGTTAAGTTCCCCCCCTGCCTCTCAATTTTTCCTCCCCAGCTTAAGCTTTGTTGTCATTTTGATGCTTTAGGAGGAGGGTAACTGTGGTGGTTGCTGTTCCTATAAAATCTTCGAAAGCCATTGTATAGGCAGGTAAAAGAGAAACCAAATTAAAAACTAACAACTTTTGAATTTCAGCAGCCAAAGTTAATGTTGACTAAGAACCAAAAAAGAAGGGGGAGGATGTAGAAAAAAAAAGTGGCCCTATGGAAAGTGAGGGCCAGCTGAGAGATCTAGAGGAGGGCAGGCTCTGAAGGGGCAAAGCTGTTCCTTTTGATGTGGGAGGTCTGCAAGTAACCTACTGGGACACTCCCTGGGCTATCTCATTAACCATGTCACCAAAGCCCCCCAAGGTCCAGAGAATCATAACATTATCTCTGACATTACCACACAGATACAAGGTTCCTTAGGCAGTCTATAAACATGCCTGTACTAACCAATTCATCGTGGCTTGACACCCCTGCAAGGGCTGGATGCCCTTTACTGAGCCACATGAATTGCCCCAGTCATTCATCAAAGTTTCTCAGAGTGCATTTCACACAGCATTAAATTTAATTAAAGCAACATTGACTGCATTGTAATCCTCTGGAGACTCTTTGTCAGAAGGAGCTGGAACACTTTCTACTTAAATATCTATTGTTTAGGTGGGGTTTTTTTTTCCCCTTCCGTTGTCTGAACCCAAGTGATTTGCTGCCCCTCCCTGTTTTTTATTTAAAAACTCATATGTCATGAAAAGGTTCTGATGTGCAAACAGGAATCCCAGCCTGACACACAGTTCAACTCCTATGCACTTGTCTGCAGATGCTGGAGAATATAGAAGATTGTTTTAAAACTAACCAACATGTAAAAAACCAACTGTCAACACACACAAAAGAAGATTAGTAGCAGAAGGGAAGCGTGTAGTAAAAGCTACCTATTTGTCAGCACACATCCCTGTGTGTGTCTTCCTGCTTTGATGCATCAGCCATTGGCCACTACCACCTACCACTGATGCTGTAATGAATGGTGGCTCCAGGAGTGCTTAGTGCTCCATCGTCCAGGCTACCCTTGTCAAGTCCAGTGGCTACACCAAAGCACCACATCAATGCAGGGCTCTAGCAGTTTGTATTTCTCTTGCTGGAGAAATAGCACCAAGCAAAACCCGACTCTCTGGTCTCTCCTTTGCTAGGTCTGTTCATCCACACTGAAATCCCATTGGTTTCATTTGCCACCCTTCTGTTTGGGGGGGATATTTGCCTGGGAGAAGACAGGAAAACAGGCCACGCAATTCTCAGAAACATAAAGATGATTCCAATACTGCATTGCAGTGAAAACTGTGATGGAAACACTGTTTTGCACAAGTGGGGACAGGTGTTGTGCCCCCTTTTCCTCCCCTCGACCAGGAGCAGCTTTTAAGAGCCATTTCTCCCTATGCAGTGAGATCACATACCTTTCATGAGCTACAAAGGTGAAAACGTCCTTCGTTGTTACAGAAGTGAACTGCAGAACAGACTAAGGAAATCTACTTTTTAACACAGTCTTACATTATTCTGCAATAAAATTTGGTGGTTAAATCACTGATTTAGCTACCCTACTGTCTCCTCCCTCATACATAGCTTAGTTTGCTTCTGTTGCGGTGGTGGTGTTTTGTTTTTCCTGTTACTGAATCATTTTAGATTTTCCTAATCTGTCTACTACAGATATGCTAGGAGTAGCATCCTCCTTGATTTATTCCCACATGCAATCCCTCTGAAAAGTTAATATTGTTATTATTACTCCAGTGGCCTGGGAGTTTCAGTTCTTTCTATTTCTTTGTGATTTTAATCAGGAGAGTAGAATAGAAAGCATTCACATTGCCATCATTCACAGTTATCAGTAGAGGATTAAAAAAATAAGTACAGTTTTGTATTTCTCCAAAGAAAAGTGACTAAGCAATTCTGCCCAGAAAAGGACCTGCCTAGGCCTCAAGGTTTCAAAGGACCTGACAGGGGGGTCTTCAGAAAAATTTTGTGTTATGCTTAGCCAAGATCAATGTTATTGTTTATCTCAGAGAAGCATTTATTTCCAGTTCTCAGTACTTCTCATGGCTCCTCATGTGAGATCCTCTGCTGCCATGCCATCATGGAAATGGTTCCATAAAATAACAGGAGGTGCTGAAGAATCAGATAATTTTCTTCACAGGATGCACCCATCTACACCACAGACGCATGGACTATGGTGTAGCATCATGCCTACCATCTCAGAACTTGTTTCTTATTGCTTGCCAGGTCTAAGATTTAAGAGATAACCCAAAAAGAGATCAAAGCCCTGCACAGGTCCTGAGCCTCAGGGCACACACCTCACCTAGGTAAAAGTCCATACACAGTTAAGCAGAAGTAAAATGAATTTAAAAGCAAAATTGCCATTTCAAAGCTGTAGGCTGAAAGCTTATACAAGTCCTCAGCTGATGAAAACTGAAGATGCTTGACAGAAAGCATGAAGAATCTAGTCAATTAGCAGCTCTGGAAGAAACAGCCTCTGCTCTCTATCTCCCTACAAGTCTGTCCAATAGCCAAAAGGAGGAGTGCAGCTTGTGTAGACATAACTAGATTAATTCAACCAATCCAACTTCACTGGAGTGCAAACACCACCTTTCCATTCACACACTCACTAACTCATAAGAGAACCTTACTACTGCAGCATACCAGTAACCAAATTCTCCTCAGAAAATGTTTTTCAAAGTCGACATTTTTGCTTTAGAGAAGGACACAGCTGAAGAAAGAAACAGCCTCTATTTTTATTGCTTTTACATGAATTTTGCCTTGTGCTGTTTGAGTGCGAGGGAGCTAAACCCAGAGCTGAAATAAAGGTACAAGTCCTCCATGTCTCAGGCATACAGAAGCCATCAGATAGCTGTTAACGCTGCACTGGGATTGTGCCATCTACAGAGTGCCGAGTTAATTTTGCATGGCATGCTGATTTTACTACTGTAATTGTGCCCATATTCACACCCCCATCACAGCCTCGATGGTAAAACTTGTGCATAACATTACACTTTAGACGACCTCCTGCTGGCTTAGAAAGAAAACCTCTAACTTTATTCTATTCTCCCTTGGTATTTACTTCAGTTTCCCTTTCAAGCTTCTCAAACACACAATAAGCTTTTGATTATCAGGGTTTTAAGTGCTCCACTGGACACCCAGTGTGTATTTATGAATGGAATTAATAAAGAAGCAATCTGACTCCATCAAGAGAACATTTGCAACTACTCTTAAGTGTCACTGAGCAACACAAGTAGAAATTGAAAAGAGCTAGAGCTCTCCAGTCCTCATTTTTTACATTTATTTAGTCACACCCAGTAAAAGTCTTCGAAATTCATGTTTGTCATTTTGGGATCTCTGTACAGCCAATTCATTCACTGAGCTGAAAAAAATATTAGAGGCTGCATACACAAGCAAGCCAAACTATAAAACTACTTGCCTTGCTAAAGCAAGCCAGTAATATTACTGTTATTTAGGATAAATAATTTTGGTTTAGGTTTCTTCCCCACCTCCTCCACATAGATTTTCAAGTAATTTTCACCATTTTTGTTGCAATTGTCAGTGAATTGTCATAGCAACACTTGAAGCCCAGATTGCGAGTTCCTTATCAATATATCATGAACAAAAATTGTCCCAAAAAGAGAAAGGAAGAAAGAAGATGCATGCTAAACCTTGCCTTGACAATACACACTATGTTCTTAACTTTAAGGACAATAAGTTTGTCCTTAACATTAAATATTAAATGCTTATGAACATTTCCTTTACCATCAATGGGTGTACTTATACACATGCCTAAAAGCAAGCTAGTTTCTTTGCAAGACACTGCCTACTGCCCTGAATAAATCAGCCTACCCTCTGCAGAGTCACATTTTTTGATCTACCAGAAATCAGAAAAAAAAATTAAAAGCAAAAGGGAGGTTGGGGCATTTCAGGTACAGCAGGGATCAATTACTAGTTCAAACTTCTTTAAAGAAAAGTGTTGGGAAGAAAGATTTCCCAGGCTAGGTGAGAAAGAGTACTCAGATGCTTGCACTGAGCTTGGGCCTGCGCTCGCTGTGTCGGCACGCACGCTTTTCCTAGTGCGCTCAGTTGCTGACATTTTTCTAAGATTCATCTCCAATCACCTCCCTGCTTTTTCTTCCAGAAAAGGTGAAGTTGAAAAGGCTCCTCATGATAGTGGCATGCATCTAGCATTCAGTACAACCCAGTTATTTCTAGTACAGCTCTTACCCTGGCTACTATCTTTAAAAATGAGACTACACATGAAAAAGCAGAAAGACAGTAAAACTACTTTGTTCTAAAAATCAAACAAACCCAATCTCGCCCTGAAGGGCGGCTCCAGCAAGCAACCATGGTACAATCCTGAAAATGGGTAAATACTCGGTTGAAAATTTCCCCTTCTCTGTATGGTGACAGCTGTCTGCACTCAGCAGTTGCCACAGGACCAGGGGTGCAGGTGAGCCACACTCTGTCAGGCAAGAACTTACAGTGGAAGGCAAAGAAGGGGAGGTATGGTAAACCTTCAGCTGCTGCTTCCACGGCATCAAACTTCCTCGGGTTTTAGCCCAAATCCCTTTCTTTATCCCTTTAGAGGTGAGGCCACCTCTACGAGAAGAAATGAACATACCGCATCTGTCAGTGTCAAGGCACCTGCATCCTTTGAGGCATCCAGATCTGAAAATTTAATGTTTCTTCACATTAATTCCAATGTCACAGAAAGAATTACTGTGTCTTAGGAAAGATGCCCCAAAATGTGATGTGGGAAAGACTAATAAAAATGTGGTACAATTTTAATCTATATTATTTAAATATATATCAGACTGAAGGGGACATTCTCCCACACAAGAAGCAAGTTCAGGCCTTCCCCTATTTTTTCTACCCAGGGAAGTCCCTCTCAATTTGCTAAGCCTACCTTGCCTGAATAAGTGCGTGTCCATCCTCTGCATCAAAGCTGTGATAACATGCTAGATGCAATCCCTGACAAAACCCCCACGCTGTGCAGCCACAGCAACGCTGCTACCTCCTGACTTATTGTAAATGCCCAGACTAGGCAAACAGGAAGACTAATGGTTATTCAGGCAAATTTGGGCCACCATGATGGGAAAGGTGCAGAGGGAAAACATTATGACCAGAGTTCTTTTGAAACAACCTGACAGTTGATAGATGAGCATCCATAAAATGACAAAGGCTCCCTGTGTAAAGCCCCGTGCTACCAACATCTTCTCCCTGGGAAACGAATTACCCTGTACTGTCAGTGAAAATATTATTTTTCTGGTAATTATTTTCTCTTTTCAATGACAAAGTGACCATGAAAAGTCTCCCCACCTCTCATTTTTGGCCCTACTTCAGTTAAAAACATCACACAATGTTATTCACGTGATTTTAGTGTGAAGGGACAAGGAACATGTTTTTGTGATGCTGATTTCCACTTGCTGCTTCCAGTGTGTGTACTGGGAAAGGCAGTGGAGACAGCAGAGTTTATCTCCAGGCTGCTGTAGAAGCAGTGAGAGAGGAATAACAATTGTTGGATGGAGGCTGCTACCTATCAAAATGCATTTTTAACAAATGCTGGGTGGTGAAGTCTTTTCTCAAGTGCTGGGTTCAATCCCCTTTGATTAAACTTACATTGTAAATTTGTCCTTACAATGCATACATGTGAAAAAGCAGAGGGGCCCAATTCAGCTCTCAGTTTTAGTTCTCTCTTTGGCTTGAGATGCCAAAGTTTTAAGTGCTACTTGACTTTTACATATGATTTAATTTACATGACGTACAATTTATAGAGCTTGAAAGCTGAATTTAGCTCCAAAAAGTTTTTAGGGCAAAGGGAATCAAATTGTTTATTTACTTATTTTCAAGCCATCACAGAGTCTGCCATATTCTATAAATCTATGGAAATAAATAACACTAAACAAATTCTGAAACTTTAGCCTCAGACCATTTTTACATTCATTAGTGTTAGAAAAAAATAAAGTTCTTCCTTCACAGAACACAATTGATTTGGTTATTCAAAACAATCTGCCCAACTCGAGTTTTTAGTACTAATTGTGAGATTATCACAAGAGAAATGGGTTAATATAACAATCCAGCATCTATCCACGAAGATATATGGTCAAAATTTTTGTAATCTGTATTGAAAATGCATTAGGCATTAGCTCTCCTGACAAAACCAATAAAAAGGAGAAATAAGGTGTCTCTTGGCCAACTATAAAGAGGGATTACGCTCAGACACAGAATCCCACATTACACAAATTGTAATGGAGTGGCTCAGCCCATGTGGGTGTCATCCAGAGAGGAGAACTATGCTGCTGCTGTTGCTTCAGAAAACCTGTTTTCACCCCCAGAGAGTAGCCACTGCTGTTGCTGCACTAGCCACCATCCACCTTTACCAGTCCCACAGGACCAAGGAGCTGGTAGGATGGGCATACTGAAGTGGCTGACCAACCCAGGGAGGAGCAGCTTCTGGAGAGAAATAGCATCTTTTACTACACTTGCTGACCCAGTCGCTGTGGCCACAAGGATCCAAGTACACTTAATGAACTCTGTTATTCTAACTAATAACTAATAATCCCTCTCTGCAAATCTTGCTTTGATATTAAGATACACACACAGGGCTATTTGAAGATGCGTGTTCATTCACCACAGGCAATTAAATTACCAGTGTCAGCAAGCAGTTCAGCCTGGTTAGAAAAAGCCAAGGTCAAAGGGAGCCTTCTAATGATCAAGTTCAATTCAAAATCCAGTTCTCTCAAACAGCGCGACTGAAGCTTTCATGTTGTCAGCATAATGTGACAGTCTGGGATCTCCTAGTTGCTGCGTTTCATGTTCAAGTTGTTGTCAGCTTCCCCTGGGTAACGATATCATCTCCAGTAAATATTTTCACATGATCTACTGAAGACAAAAGCCTCTGTTTTCCTGTATAGTTTCTTCTACATTGCAGAGCACATTGAAAAAAAATCACCAATCTTACCACCACTGGGAAAAAGCCTTATTTCTTGCTAGAGCTTCATTCAGTGGGGAACAATAAGGAAGACAAAGAAGAGCTTCTCTGTTCGTTTCATTCTGGGTCATCTTTGCATGAGTCAGGATGCAAAGTAACTCAAATAGTAAATGTCACATAATTGTGCACCACAGCAAGTGAAATAATCACTTAAATATTGTTTGGACAGACTTATTTTTAGCGGAGGAAATATTTGCTTTTCCTTATGAAATGCTGTTACTAAAGTATAAGGACCTACTCTGTATTGACTATGAAGAAGCTAAAAAAGTGACAAGAAATGCTCATTTGAAACATCTCACCCATAAGAGTAAACTTATAAAAGACACAGGTTACTTATGTAAATATGCAAGACAGTATCTGTAGGAACATCCATCCTAGGAAAGAAAACCTGTTTAGAATGCCAAATCAAAACCCAGTCATTTAAGTCTAATTTATTCTTCACTTCTCCAGTTATAGCTTTTCCTTAGGAGGAAACTTCAGTTGTCTCTAACCTCATGTTACAGTCTTGCTCACCAAGACTTTGCATCTGTATATGGCAATCCATTCTTTTAACTCACCACTTGTTAAGTGTTCTGGATCTGATAGCGCTAGCTTTGCTTCAGTAAAGTGGCAAGAGTCAGCTAATGGACCCTGCCAGTAGGGAATTTAATCTAAATTAAATATTACATGGATTTTACTCTACTAAAGAAAAACCACCCAGATAATTGCAGTGTGAAAACCAAATTCGATTCTCTGTTTGCACCCATGTCAGCCAAGAGTCTGGGGTGAAGCCACTAAGTCAAGCAACTGCAAAATTGGTCTGAAGATCTCTTACAGACTTCAGATGAAGAAGCAAACCTGCCAATGCTCAAAAGATTCATTAATGTTCTGAGGACAAGTTTGTCTTTCTTCACTAAAACTACTATAGCATTTATTAGAAATGGCATTTATTCAAAAGGAATAGTTCAAGACTGTGATAGTTTAACTTAGCTGGCAGCTACCAAAGAGCAATAAAGGTTTTCAGCCACGCAATGCTTTATCTGTTGCAACAAGAGTTACTCAACTGGAAAAAGTGCCCTAATATTCTCTTTTTTTCATAGATGCAAAGGTAGAAATCCAGAAATATGTCTTTGAGCTACAGTCAGGTAAATAATTCAAAATACTTCCCACAGTTATCCACATAAGTTTACATTAAAAAAAGCTATTGCAGCCATACTTAACATTCTTTCTGGTTTGTTCCAACAAAAAACCACAAAGTCAGGTTTTACACCTTCTCTCATAAATGAAAGGTTAACTTAAAGTTTATTTTCACTGAGAATTTGAGTGAGAAACTGAATTCTAGGGCTTAAGTTTCTCCATTTACAAAAGACAAACAGCATCACGTGCCTTACGAAACCAATAAAAGGAAGGTCAGATTGGATTAGGTTTTCAGTATGAGATATCATGTTGCATTGCACCTCTGCTGAAGCCAGACAGTATTTTAGTCCCAACTTTAGTAAAACTTTTCACTTCAGTAGTGTAAGCATTTCACACATTGCTTCAAGTATACATAACCTTCAAAGGAAAAATATCAATGGAGACTTATTTCCTGCAGCCTGCACTGTAAAAAAAGGTGCGTTTTCTTAGCCTGGTTGTTTGCCACCCCAGTAGAAACCACTACAAATTGCTTTTTACAAGGCATTTGGTATAACTACCATTAACATCAGTCAGAGGAGGTACAATAGAGAGTCCTCTTACCAACCATGTTGTACTTTATTTGAGCAGCAACACACATAAGCGGGGGTTAAGAGTACATATTTAGAAGTATAACATGATACTGGTTTAGTCTTGTATGTCAATGAAAATAAATCAAAGTCCAGTGAATGAAGAAACATGCCTTCTTTTAATGAGTGATACTTCTAGCTAGGCTAGAAATTGGTTAATTGTTTAATCACAGCTTCTATAATGCTTCAAAGTAGTACATAGGAGGTCAGATGACTGAACACAGAGACACTTGCCATCTACATAACACTGTTTATGATATTGTTATCAGGAGATGAAAATGTTATCAAAGTAAAGGTTAACTGCTCTCACACCTTTTTTTCTTAAAAAAAAAAAATAAAAAAAAAAATCTTATCTGCAAACATTGCAGGGTCCATCACAGAAAACTACACCCATTTAGAGTGAATACTGGTCAGTAAATTTTGCCAGTGTTACCTGCAATGCTGAGAGCCAGGCTCAAGTTTCCAACATTAAAGAATACAGTTTTTACCTTCTTATATATGTCAAATCCATCTTTTACCCACTTTTCAATTAATTACCATTGCACTAGAATTACCATTTTTAGAATAAAGCTCTTCAGCCAGTGAGAGACATTAAACTTGAGTTCAAGGCAAGGTTTAAAGCTCTCTATTTGTTGAACAGTGATGCGTGACACAGTGTACAGGTAAGTTTTGCAAAAAGTCACAATACAATTCTTTTTGTCAGAAGATCTAACCTGTTCAAAGTGCATGTTTACAATAAATTGATTTTAAATTTTACAGCTATATAGATCCCAGGAACTGGGAAACATAAAACTATTACTTTTTTTTTTATCCTATGATGGGAAAAAGAAGAGGTTCGCATATCGTATCATTCATGAAAATGCAGTGGGAAATGAAAATGGAGGGATTCACTTACCAGACTTGAAATTTAACAACTGGGCACTACAGTTCTGCAACAGGTCATGATCTCAAGAAAATCAGCTAATTAACTTACTTGGCAAAGGGCCAAAGAAAATTTGATCTATAATTACAAGGGCAAAATCTGCATGTAGACTTTTCACAATTTGAGCTACATGGGACATTATCCTAGCACAACAGGGAACTACAAAAGGCTGATCCACAGCCCAAAGCTAAATGTTTAAATACGCCTTCAATACATGTCTGGGAGATGGGATCTATTCCAAGAAAAAGTGACCCTGTCTCAGGGAGGAAAAATAAAAATGAATCTCCAAGCCTTGGCAGAAGTTACACTTGTCTTTCTGAAAGGTGCCCCAGCAAGATTTGAAAACTCTTTGAAATCATTGTAAATACCATCTGTGGCCTTGAGGTTGGCCTCTCCAAAGCAGATGATTCTTAGGAGTCCTTGCATAATAAATAAAACTGTTTTTTTTTTTTTACAACTAAAAAAACCTCCAACAGTTAAGACTATATTAAGCAAGTCCTTTGATTAAAATCTCCATTCTAGACAAAAAAAAAAAAAAAAGTCAAGCTATGTAAATTTTGTCAAATGAAACATTAGTCATCCTTAATTCTTAAGTTTAACTACCTTGAATGACAAGCAATGGGATGAAGCCTTAAAATGTTCATTTCATTGAAGGGACTCCATGTAATATACTTTAAATGCCCAGGCTTACTTTTTGTGCTGCTAAGCAATAGCTTGTATGCATAAAACTGACAATGCAAATTGAACAGAAAGTTACCAGTGAAGGAGAGGGGCTTAAAATCTGGCTTGCTGGTCTCTTTAGCTTGGAGGAGAGGAGACTGAGGGGAGACCTAATTAATGTTTATAAATATGTTAAGGGCGAATGTCAGGAGGATGGAGCCAGGCTCTTCTCAGTGATGCCCAACGATAGGACAAGGAGCAATGGGTGTGAGCTGGAACACAGGAGGTTCCACTTAAACTTGAGAAGAAACTCCTTTACAGTGAGGGTGACAGAGCACTGGAACAGGCTGCCCAGGGAGGTTGTAGAGTCTCCTTCTCTGGAGACATTCAAGACCCGCCTGGATGCCTTCCTGTGTGATCTCATTTAGGTTCCTGCTCTGGCAGGGGGATTGGACTAGCTGATCTTTTGAGGTCCCTTCCAATCCCCAACATTCTGTGATTCTGTGTGGTTCTGTGAAATCTCATGACAGTCCTGGAGAGGAAGATTATAACACTCATTATTTTCTCACCACCCATCTTAATTCTAAAAATCCCATTCAGCCTTTAGGTATCTCAACATTCCCCTCATTGCTTGTAACACTAATGCAAAAAGTGTGAGATCAGACATTCAGGTTGCTGGCCCTCTCAAAGTTTACAGCCCTTATGTCCCATTTCAGAAGTCAGAACAAACAGAAAACACATGGTCAAAAAGAGATGGTGGTGGTCCTGGAAGCTATTTCTATGCTCTTTGTGATTGTAAACTCCAGAAAGCAACCGGTAGAGTTCACAGCATCTATGAATGGGATACTTCTACACTCATAGCTGCTGTAATCCCCACAGAGACAGAGAGAGATTATATTACAAAGGGCAATGAACTACTGTAGTAATTGCTATTACAAACTCCACAGAGGAGACAGAGTACATAATATTGATGAACTGGTGCCCTCTGAAAGTCATACTCTTAATTCCAATATTATTTAGTAAATGTTAATTATTTCCAAGTGGTAGAAATATCTTTCAATACAAATCAAATCATCGTAGCAACTATTTAAGACCTCAACTGTATAGTCTCTAGCCTTTCTTCCATAAAACACATTTCCATATATTTTAAACACTATTTTAAAAAATTCAAGGTCAGTTTCCTCTTTCTTTACTTGCCATGGTCCAAATTTGATATTCTGCTGTTGCTGCAGTAAAAGACATCACAGCTACCCAAAATGGTGAGCAGACTAGAGCTGCACATTCATAATATCACTAGCTGTTAGGAGACCCAAGTGGGACCCCAAAGACAACTTCTGGTATGCAGCTAATGAAGGTGATACTGGTTTTCAAATATAATCTCTTTAATGGAGAAACCAACATTTTATTACACAGGAAATAAACCATTTGTCTTCACTCCTTAACAGCAGGTTCCCCAAAGGTAACTCAGCATTTACTTGTATTCTGTCCCTGCAGCAGTCAGCAGCACATGCCTAGGGAAGGCCTACAGCATATAATCCACCCTATAAAGTCTTCTACAATAATAAAATGTTACCTCAGTGTATTCTTTTTAGCATATATACCTAAGAATTGCCATGAGCAGTACGAGTGACATGAACATCTGAAAGGGAGGTAAACACAAAGCATGATAAGCAGAGTAAATCATGACCCTCAGTGATTTAAAAGACTCCTCACATGATTTACAAATACCTGTCTGCATTTCCTTCTATGCTATTCATATAGATATATGTACATATAGATAATGAGGCCAAGAAACTGGATGAGTTTGAAAGCATCTTACACACTCATGACTGTAGATTCCTCCTTGTCCAGAATGCATTTTTTTGTTATTAAGGCATTGGTGGTAATGCTCCCTTTGTGCAAGAGTCAGATGTGCCCACCTCATTGATGTCTCAAGAGCACATGGAATAAATTAACTGGAACCTTAAAATCCAACTAGTGTGGATGAGAGACAATGAAGACATCTCATGAGCATCTGATCCTCCAATTAAACTCCTCAAGCCTATTTCAGCTACCCAGGTGAAAGCTGTTTTCATCAACAGAACCGTGCAAAGCCCATCATTTGGCATAATCCACTCTGCTCCATTTAACCTACTGAATCCTTTCCTGTATCTAGTACTTTAGCACATCCAAGTGGAGCTATGGATGGAACATTACCAGAAGATACAAGACAATACCTGTTAGACTTACTACTCTTCTTATAAGCTCCTTGTTGCTAACTGCTATTTGAATTTCTTCTAGGTCAAATTCAGTAAGCAAACATTCCATCATTTCCACTGCACTGATACTGGAATTGCAGTTTTATATAGCAAACCCTCATTTCTCCATCTCTGAGCACACATGAAATACAGTTTCTTCTGGTTACATCATTACTACATCAGACCCCAAACCTCATTTAGTCCAGTACCCTGTCTTCCACAGCAGCCAACAGCGCAAGGTTAAAGGAAGAGAAAAGAAAACAGAAGTATTGAATTTTCTCATGTAAGCATTGACCAACTGTGTCTTAACAACTTCCTAAGCTGGGAGTTACTATACTGTATTTAAAAGCTGCAAGTGGCCCTTGACTCATTTTGTCTAAACACTTTGATGCATTTATTGTTTTACATCTACAAAATTCAATACAGAGTTCAAAAACATAAACACACTTTTTTTTCTTCTTTTCTTTTAAGCCACATCCCTTAAAGACACTAGTCTTGCTATCAGTTCATTTTCCTCAGGTGACATGATAAACAGCTATTCTGTCTTCTCCTTCCTCACTCCATTCTTGAGTCTACAGATCTCTCTCCTAAACCCCACTGAATAACAGGATAGAATATTCTGCATATTATGATTTACAAGGAGAAAAGAAAAATAAAAAGAAAGGAGAAAAATTCTCTTTGGCCTAACCGCCTTACTTCCCATATGGTATTCTCTGAGGAAGGTCGCATGATCATTTTTCTAATCATTTAAACAGATTCAGCAGTGGGCCAAGGATCTGGATTTAGGACAAATTGTAGGTTTGGGGTTTTTTTTGTTTGCTTTTTTATAAGAAAAAGGTAAATAGGAAAGGAAGAATTTCCTTCCATGAGAAGAGCTGAGAAAGAAAATCCTTGAGTATTAGGTAATTCGTCTCGGGGTTGTCTGCCATCATTTTCCCTCTCCAGACCTCACAATAAAAAAAAAGCATCTTAGAGCAAAAGGGAAATACTGGTGGATGTCAAACATTTAGAGGAGAAGATCACAGACTGCAGTGGAGATGGCAGGGCTGTGAGCAGTGCCAAGAACAAGTGATGCGTAAAATCATCAAATGTGAAGGGCTGGGCAACAGTGCCTAGACTTATCTGGAAGTTTAATCAGAAAGAAGAATTGCAAAAGAAAAGAATAGAGACGGCTGAAAGCTGCAAAGTTACGTGTTTGACCTTTTTATAACAAACTCCCCCTTCTCCCCCTCAGCCACAAAGAGACAAAAAAAAAAAAAAGATAGAAGAAAAACTAAAGAACACCCAGGTAATCTCAGTGCATTATTATGGTTATTATCAAATGAGTATACACTTATTTCTCTCTCTGGCTTTTTCAGGAATGCAGATGTGTCAAGAGTACAAGCTGACAGCTGTTTACTCAATGTTATCTCTTCTAAGGCAGACTGGTTTTCAATTTTTAGCTCACAGAAGATGCAGACAGCTTGCCAGAAATGCTTGGGCCAAGCAACACATGTCTCTAAGTTACTAGTATCACTGGGTGGACTTCAGATATCAAAATTCTGCAATAAGATTGCGTGATTTCATGCCAAAGGACCTTGCTAGCTCCCTGTAAATCAGGCAGACTGTATCCCTTTTCCCCCTGGTCAGTAGCTACTCTGACATTCACCAAATTCTCCATGCAACTATGTTGGGTTCTCAAGACACACACTGTGAAAGAGACTACCCTTAGAGAGCAGTAAAAAGCTACTCCACCTCTATCAAGCTCCCTGTGACCACTCTGGGAAATAAAGGACAAATGACCTTTGTCATTCTGATCTTTGAATGCCATCTTCCAGAGAACCAGTCCCACTCAAACGGAAGACTTAGAGGCACATCAAGGAAGGCCAAATGGGACATAATATAGCACAACTTAGCCATTTTTCTACAGATGGAGGACCTGGCCTGAGACAGTGGCTTAAAATGGTTGCTGTTGAAGTAAATAAGAGTATTCTGAGCTACAGTTCTAGCACTAATAACCTAAATAAATCATTACAATCTGGTTTCTGAGGAAACAGCAAGTTGTGGTTCAGATTAGTATTTAGCATGTACTTGACAATCCCATTTCTACTTATGGAGCAGGCAATGCCTCATGTGATAAACCAAAAAGCCCCAAAACCCATTCCCTAACAGTGGTTTTAGACTGGTACATCACTTGCATTTCAAAACTCAGCTCACAGCCTTTGGCAGCCTGCAAGCAGCAATGAGCCCCCATCACTGACAGGCACCCAGCTGTGAATGGCTACCTTCAAGCATTTGTGGGAACCAAGCATGGAGTGGCCAACCCAAGAGATCTGATCACACTCTCCACCCTAGGTCCTGAAATGATTCTTGGTTAACAAGGATTGCCTGTGTAAAATAACTTCAGGAATGGCAGTGGTGAATTACTGAGTTCTTACCGCCGTATCATAAAAAAGCCAGCTGCTCATATAGCACTCAAGCAAATCACAAAAGAGTAGAAAGAGGAGCACGTATGTGTCTGAGGCAGACATTCTTCTTTCCTCTGTCCACCCCAAGCAACACAACATAGCACTAATAAAATAAAAAATTCCTCCAATGTCTAGCTTAAGAGGACAGCTCTTAAAGAAAGCTTGACTCTCAAGCGCTGTCCTTACTCTCCATGTGACCTGTAGGGAGCTGCGTGCTTTCCAAACTACCTCGTGACGCTGGGGAAGTAGGAACTAAACCCTTCAGAAACCTCGACCTGCTCCTCCTTCCTTATTCATTCAAGCATTTATTTACTTCCATGAGGCACAGACAGCTCCACACACTTTGAACCTTCTCTTAATCTTTTCCTGTTGGCAGAACCAGCTTCATAAACTTGCAGAAAATATGCTCACGAAGCTGTGTAATAAAGTTTAAAGAAAAAAGTTGTCCTGCAGGTCATCTCATGGTCAGCCAGTCTTCCTGAACATAACAAAGGTGTAGAAAAACAATTGCCATCCAAAATTAAATCCTCTGATGTGAGATGTCTAAATATCCCTTTAAATGCTAATATCTGCCTAGACATTCTCTTTCTCCAGGACTCTTTGCTATGAATCTTACTGATAGCAACGCTGAAACAGCGCTGCCCATGTTTAGCTCCAAATCACACAGACTGCCACTAGCACAACCAAGAGGAGTACAGGGAAAGGTGCTTTCCCAAACCCCAGCACTGCACTGGATCGCAACCATCTAGCACTTGAGTAAAGAGGGTGCTCCTTACCTTGCAGACTTAGAGCTTCAACAGCTGGACTAAAAGACTTCAGATTCTTGCAACAGGACAAGGCTTCTGAAACAGAAAACAAAGAAAAAAATTTTCATTTCTTACACATAAATAGACATCTGAGTACAATACTAGATTAATGAGAGTCACAGAAGCTGGACGACATGCCCTACTTGTAAAGGAATTTGCAGTAGTGTGTTCCTCCTAATCTTTCACAGAAATGTGTGTGGATGCACAAATTCTGAAGTGTCCACAGCCTCTTTATCAAGTGGCATTTTTGTAACAATGGCCTTTGAAAGGCCTTCCATGAAAACAGGGTTAAACACAAAGAGCTTAATCTCTCTTACTTCCCCCAACATTTACACAAGTGGTTGATATGCAGCCTGGGATATTTTGAGGAGACATGATTCGCAGTGACAGAGGAGTTAAAATTCAAAGCCTCACAAAATTGAGAAACATCAACTGATGCTTCTAGGATTAACAGCTAGGATCTGCAGGGTTTTTTTCCCTTAGTATTTTGAGGGATCTTATGATACTACCACCTTAAGGGATACTCTACAGGAACATGTTGGGTTTTTGTTTGTTTTGGTTTTTTTCCTAAGTAACACTATTTGATCCCTCTTCACCAGCAATGTTTGATTTACTTATTCTTTTGGGGAGTACATTGCAATTCTTTACATCAGAGAAACTGCACAGCATCATATGCAGCATGAGCCAAAATTGCGTTAAGAAGCATGAAACCATCATCACAGATTTTGAGAAGAACAAAGCTGACTAAGAGCATCATTCTTTTCTCCCTTTTATAGGTTAACTGTTGAGGCAGCACGCAGCTCTGGGTGCAGTGACTGGCATTACCATCAGTCCTGGTTACAAAGGTGACCCTAAAGCAGTTGTGTGTTCTTTTGAGGATGCTGCCCCGAGTCTGACTCCACATCCCAGCTCTGAATACACAGTGCACCGTGGGCTCTGTTTGGCCACTGGCTCTCTTTGCAGCTGTGCTGATTGCTCAGCGGGGAACATGTCTGTTCTCACAAAGAATTTAACAAATTAACTATGAACAAAGTAGCCTGGAAACGACATAGATTAACACATGCTGTGTCATGCCAAGAAGAAGCTTGTCAGCTTGTTGTTTTCTCAAATCTGAAAGGAAAATTCCCAGGACCCAGTAAATATATGGAAATGTTTCCATGTTTAGCTGTGTTAGAAAAGAACACAATCATTGCTGTGGAGAAATAAGAAACACACAGGCCAGATAAAAAGTGTATAACAAGACTCCTAGGAGGCATCTGCAGCACAAACAAGATTAAACACAAGGGAGAATCTATCTTCTTTTTGCAACCTCCACAACCAAAGGAGATGCTAAAGGTGAATTTGGGGAACATCACACACGTATTTTCTGTTGGTTTTGTTTTGCTTAAAAAAAAACCCTACCAACAACAAAAAAAAAACCCTCAAGGATGTTTAGAACTCTCTGCTCCTATCCATGAAGGAGTGGCTAACTGCTCTAAGTATGCTCCTGGCCATAACACAAAATGGGTGTCTACAAGTAGCCTGCAGCATGCCTTCAGCCAGTACAGATCTTCAGGGGGGCTCAGCACAGAATACCCCAAATCTCTTCAAGGCAAAACAAACAGATGAACCCAAAACGTGTTTGGCATAATCTGAGATAAGGTAATTGTTAAAACATAATATAAAAATTAACTATTAAGGCGGTAATTAAAAACGCTGATAGGTAGATTTAAAAAGTATTTAAGCAAAGCACTGCTCAGAAAAATGCAAGGTTTATCGCTTACCTGCTACAGTATAGGAGCTGCATGAAACATGTTTTGAGTGACAAGTCAGACTGAGTTGAACAACAAAGACATGTTTTATAAGTGTTTTGACAAACGCAAAACATTGTGAGACCATCTACTCCACTGCTGAAATACTCTATGACAGGGAAAGAGGGATCAGGATATGGACTGAAAATCACAGGAAAATACTGGAAACTGATCAAATTGCAAACAACTGATTCTATCCTACCCCTACAAAAACCTGATAACACGTTTAAATGATCTTTTAGAAATTTCTTCAGCAAATGATATTATGTCCTTTTGAAAAAGCTTATTATAAAATAAACACTCCTTATCAGTTCCAAAGTTTTTTCATTTGTCAAACTTTAGGCATATAAGCAAATGTCAGCCTAGAGTCTTTTTAAAAACAACTAATCTGTGTACTCTTTACCCTAATTGCAAGCCAATTATGTTTTCCATCTCATCATATCTTAACCATCTGATGTCTATCAGTGATAGGCAGTGGACCTGGAAGGTAAGAAAAGCAACATCATGTGATAATAACTAGGATGATGCAAATCTAGAAAATCTATCTATTAAGAGTGAAGTCATTGGGGTGTTTTAACCTAAAGGGACAGAGGAAAAAGCAGGAAGCCCAACAACAGGAAAATGCTTTTGCAGAGGTGAAAACAATCATCTGCTCCAGCAGTCGTTGTTAATGGGATCAAACTCAACAGGATTAGACTGCAGAAAGGAAGACTCACATCAGATATGAGCAAAAAGTTTCTAACGGGAAAAAAGAACAGGCTGCCATCTCCAGCAGTCCTGTACAACAGGTAGGCAAACACCTGTAAAGGATCTGCCTTGGGACTGGCAGTTTGGCTACATCATTATCTCCTTGCAGCCCTATTTTATTTATTTAATTAATTTCAGTTTAGTAAAAACTGAAGAAAAAAAACCCCCAAAAAAACCCACCAAAAGCCAAAACCAACCAAACCAACAGAAGTCCACAACCAAAACACCGAAACAAAAAAACAAGGAATAAAAGAAAGCAAGACATTGGGTGAATATTTGAAACCACTGGTTATTTATGATGGCAGCTTTCACACTAAGCATGATCTTTGAGTCTTGAAATACACAAAATTCAAAATATTACAGATGGTAAGAATACAACCCCACAAGCTCAACATGCAAGGCAATTAGGATGCTGGGGGAGATGGCAGAACTCTGGCCCCTGGGGACATGACCACAGCAGAGGAGAGCAGAGCAGGTCCCATGGCAGAAGGAACCTTTCCCCAGGAGCCTCGCTCACCTTTCTCTCTGCTGTGTCACAGGTCCCCTGGGGCTGTGCCACCTCCTCCCACAGCTTCCTCACAGGTTGTCTCCTCCAACTCCCCGTGGGCCTTCACCCAGGCCTGGCCTGCCCTGCCCTAGCAGGGGCTGCCAGCTCCAGCTAGAACCAGTCATCTCTGGCTGGAACCGGCGGGGCAGTCCCCTGTCCCTCCCACCACACCCAGCTCCCTTCAACTCCCCTCTCCCCACACAACCCCCTCACTAATTAATGCTAATTAAAGGAAACCTTTGTTTGGGATACAGCACATGTTCTGCAGTGAGCGCCTGTCATGGCTCTCAGATTCTCCTGGGAAACCACAAAAATGTCTCTTACCCAAAAACCTCCTCACTAGAGAGTGTGGTGGTTTCACCCCTTTGGCTTGTAGCCAAACACAGTCACTCCCTCGCTCTCCCCAACCCCCAGCCCAGGGACTAGGGGAGAGAATTGGAAGGGTAAGAGTAAGAAAACTCATGGGTTGAGATAAAAAAAAATTACTAATTGAAATAAAATAATAATGATAATAACAGTAATAACAGAATATACAAATGAGTGATTGTGTTGGGTTTGGGGAAGGGAGGACAGGTTTTTTGGTAGTGGGGGAAGAGCCACCTTGT
>NW_010301915.1:0-32931 GCF_000700745.2 Antrostomus carolinensis
CAAGCACCAGTAACTCCACACAGCCCTATGACCAGGCGAAAGCTAAGGACAGCTCTGCCCCAAGTTAACATTAAATACAAACAACTGAGAAGATACCACACAATTTCTGGAATCAGTAGAGTTAGTCTCCTTCTCTGGAGACATTCAAGACCCGCCTGGACACCTTCCTGTGTGATCTCGTGTAGGTTCCTGCTCCGGCAGGGGGATGGGACTGGATGATCTTTCGAGGTCCCTTCCAATCCCCGACATTCTGTGATTCTGTGATTAGATACTACATGCTGTTCAGACTGGAGGGTCATTGGGTGCCGTGTTTTCATTGTGGTTTTTCATAGCTATTTACCTGTGGGTTAAATAACATCATCAAATATATGATCAATTGTTGCAAAACTTTACTGAAAAAACCCATTCCCATTACTTTCAGTGGGACATTGCAGAACTGCTAGACAAGGCCTTAACTGGGCAGTGAAGCTATGGTTGCTAGAGAAAACAGCCCTGGGATCACAGTACCGCAAAGACCTGCGTTCTCACTCACCTCAGAGTTTGCACATGAATATCTCCAAATCAAAAGGTGTCTAAGAAATTCAATTTTTCTCATGCCTTTTTGTCTGTAGTGTTCTCCCACCCTGGCCAACATCTGTCTAAGAATGTTCCCAAGTTTAGATTTTATTTTTTTCCCCATTTTTACTGTCCATTCTACCCTAATTAAAAAAAAAAAAAAATCTTCCTCCAATAAAATATGAAAATATTTCTGGTGAATTTTGGAGGTAAATAATGGGCAAGGACTTAGCCGAGTGCAATGTGTATCTCAACTCTCTCAGCCCATACGTCTCATTGTTGGTGACATCTGCCATAGCTGCCTTCACATATCCTCAATTTATTTCGTGTAAAGTCTCTCAGAAATACAGATATTTTTCAGAAGAGTAAGTGAAGTGTCCTTCTCCTTGTGAACTTAAGTTCTAAAGAGTTGAATACTGTGTTTAGTCTGGAAAAAACTATGTTCATTTTCACTATTATCTATAGCCCTGAGATGCTTCCAAAGTACTTCGGAATGTCAGAGAAGTGAAGAAAAAAATTATACATTAGTAATTAAGTAATTGCTGCATAGTGATTATACCATTAAATCATTTGGTTATTACAGTTTAGTAATTAAACAATTATTAAACTATGCCATCCTGCCAAAGTAGGAGGAAAAAAGAAAGAGAGAAAGAAATATTCTTGATATTTGGCAGAAAATGGAGAAAAAGAATGGGAAATAGAGAGAGGAACTTATTTTAGACAAAAGTGACTGGGAAGAGAGAGGTGTAGTCCAGTTATTTGAAACACATATTTTCAACTACTTGTTTACCTACTGAGAAATCATTGCAGGTGTTTATGTTCTTTCTAAAGCAAAAATAGAAAGATAATATGAAGATTACAAGGTAAAACATTGAAAAAGTATGAAACAACTGAATTAATATAAACTCTGCACATTTAATTTATTAAACTTTTGCGTTCTAAAGGTGCACAATTACATACTGTCTGTTCTGCAAGACCCCTGCCTAAGTCCTTGGACAAACTTGTCCATGATGTTTTTGCATCATCCTGCTAAACCATAGGTGCAAAACAAGTTTACCAAGTAAGAATTAATAAGTGTTCACAACTCTGAAACTCGGAATTGAATGAAGAACAGTAAATAGCCTCCATGATTACAAAAAAATAGTTCTTTCCAAGGCTCCATCAGTTTACAGACGAGCATCTTGGCTAAGCTTAGCAGATAGTTAATGAGAAAGCCCTAAAACTTTGTGTTGCAACAAATAATTGGTGACTAACTAAAGAAAAAAGTAGAAAGTTTAATGAGATCTGAAAAAGCTCTCATAAAGAAGAGACTGAAAACTCAGTGTACTGTGATGTAGGTGAGCTGTATCTCCTTAAGATGTGAGACTTCATAGACTGCAACAGCAATTAAGGTGCCCTTCTAATGTTCCTCATCAGCCAGGGGAATGACATGGGAGGTGCTGGGATAGGGGGAAATAAAACCAGGGATTCCTACCCTCCACATTCAATAATAGGTCTTGGCAGTTATCATGCAGTGAGCCAGCAGATCCAGGCAATTAAAGAACATACTTCTCCATGGTGTCCTTGCAATAAGAAAGACATAGGAAGATGGACCACACAGGAAGATTTATGTCTCCAATAGGAGAAGCCAGTGTGATGGTAGACATGCAGTACTTTCAAATGCAGTCTAAAAAACTGCAAGTTCTGGAGATGCCAGCCAGAATTAAGTACCATGAAGGAAGGCTGCAATTACATGTAAAAGGAGGTACTGATACGGTAACAAGATGTTTTAGGAGGACCATGCTTGGAAACTGCAAATGTATTATAGACACTAAAAGAGAAACTTGGCAGAAGGCGATTACAGAGGCAGTTGTATTTCATGCAGTTGGGTAGCATGCATACGCTGTTGGCTACAGTAGTAAAGCTTAGCTTGAAATCTAACTAGTCTGAATTACTTCATCTTAGATCTGCTGGCCTGTGACTTAATTACTGAAGAAACATTCCTTTCCCCCCTGAGAGTTATTGACAGTAATCCTTCATCAGTTTCTGGGTTTTGTCTCAAAAGCATTATCTGTGCCAGAGAATTACGTTGACTGCACTATACCTCAATGGTCTAAAATGGTTCTGTTGCTTGTTGAACGTTAAAAAACCCCTCACAAATAAAAGTAAGCTGCATTTGTAAACTGAAGACAATTATTCATGTGGACTATCAGGGATGCAGGCAACTAGACACATTGATACGGTCAGCTCTGGCAGTTATTAAACCTGCCAGTCCAATCAAAAACCAAAGTTTGTTAGTTGTTTGTGTTTTGCTTCTCCACTGACAATCGTTTTTTCCCCCCCAGAAAAAAAAAAAAAAAATTGCAATGATAAATTCATAGATTCATTCTAAGTGTAGATTCTCTGTATTGTCACTGTGATCCACCTCTTCAGCTCTGCAAGTCTTTTACTTCTGTTTCTCCATTGTAAACTGCTTACTAAACTGTCTGTTCTGTCCCAGGGGTCTGTTCCCCCGACATCACCCTGCATCAACCGCTGATGAATTAGCAGACAGGAGTCTCATTTTGACAAGGCATACAGAAGTTTGTTAAGAAATAGCAGAAACTGGTAGCTGTATTGCTCACTACACCAAAGGTTTTCAATTATTTACTATCTTTATGCTGGTAGAGGGATGAGTGGAGTAAGTGAGAAATCATGAGTAAAAACCATCAACTTTATTCTGCATGTCAACCAGCAGTTGTTCTTATTGTTCTTGTTTTGCTTATCACGTTCAGGCATTTTGAAGCAAGAGTGTCAGCTAAGCCTGAGGATTTTGCAGTTGAGATAGGCAAGGGGGGGGACAAATTAGATACCAAAGCATGTCTTCTCAAGTAGTAATTCATAACTAGAGACAAGCAAGTTGCAAGACAGTAGTTGCTCTTGATTGCTTCAGCTTAAACATTAACAAAAAAAAATCCTCATATTGACTCATAGAGACTAGAAAAGAATTTGGCAAGCAAATATTTGTCGGTGATTTCTGTAACCAAGATGGTCATGCATTTTTCTCTTGTGGAAAAAAAGCTTGGGGCTGGGAAAAAATATCCTCATACTCTTTATATCCATTATCAGATCTTTAAACAGTGCATCAATATCTGCAAAAGCTGGATGATTACCTTTTACCCCAGCACCGTACTTTTTAACTTGTTAATCCTTTTAACCACAGCCATTCCATCCATATGTAGCTAAAAGGCAAACATTCTGTCAACGTTTTTAAAGCCACCAATAGTTTGTTTGAACTGCTTTAGATTTCCAGATCAAGACTGAAGAGCTAGAGAGTGGGAAACCAGGAAATGTAGTTGATACTTTGGAAGTCTTGCTATGCAAGAACGGCAAAATGTGTGCTTAAAGCATATAAACTGCCTTACCTCTTACCATGAAATCATGAGACAAGCTATTTTATTCATCTGTAGTTACAGGCTGATTTAACACCTTCAACAGTGCCATTAAAGATTCACAAAATCAGAATACATTACAAATGACATTATCTTTGGATTAAGAATTTATAAAGAAATTCTTAGAACTATTGCTATTGACATTCATCTTAGGAAATCCATTTTGTTACTATGATGACCTACTCAATTTCACTAGATGGAGAGACTCTTCACTTCCCCAACTCTCTCCACAAACAGAAGCGGTGAATGGGAGATAGTATCCAAAAAAACATAATTCACATTTCTTAACTGAAGCGGTACAGATGTCACCATAAACTATTTGTGCAAGCCTCTTAGAAGTTTCTCAGTTTATAGATTACATAAACATGGGGATCAATTAAGCTACCACAACCATGCAGGTATCTCTGTCATAGAACTTGGAGATCAATGCAACAGTGCCCATAGCGTTCCAACTGGAGGAAAATGCTGTATACAAAGAAAGTGACAGGAAAGTTAAATAGGAATAATGAATTTACCTACAGAGAAATACAAGCAGAGTACTAGAAGAACATAAAGTTATAAAACTTTTCATGAAAACAGAAGTTTTACAGATTAAAACTTTACAGGACATTTCATCAAACATACTCTTCTGCTCTCCTGCTACTAAAATATCTCTTACGTAATTTTCAAGTTGATATTTAAAAATGAACTTTGAATAATTTCTTCACTATCCATTTAGTAAACAATATTTGGTGAGAGTGGTTGAAGAGTAAAGTTTATAGTATGTTCTGAAAAATCTTGACCAGAATCCTGAAAAACAAATTTTATGTGGCTTGAGTTTAACATCATGCTACTTTATTATTAATATCAAAATTTACTTTGAGTTACCTAAGGAGACTGTGAAGTCCCCATCACTGAAGATTTCTAGAGTAAGTTAAAACATGTCAGAAGCAGACTTGATACATTTAGTGCTACTAATCTGTTGGGCGAAGTGCTACTAAACTGTGACAAATATACCTAATTTTTTAATTATTTTTTTTTTAATCATGCTGAATGAGGACTTCATGTTGTGTCTGGTCACTATTTGAATGTAATCTGGGAATCAGCGTGCAATTGTCTAGTTCTGAATTTGTATGTCAGTAAAAAACCTGCAGCACAGTAAGGAAGTCTTGCTCATCAGTACTGAAGTTACAGGTTTGTTTAATATTATTTGTTATTCTTAGAGGCAGTACACACATACAGCAAGTACCAACCTGCATGACACTGCAATTAAAGCTGCTGCCAAAATTTTATTAGAATGGATATGTTCAGATGGGAAGCCTGTAACTATGAATGCACAAGCAGATACTAAAGGAACATTTGCAAAACAAACACTATTCAACACATGTATGGTTTACTCAAGTATTCAAGGATTCCATAGGGTGTGCTTGTAAAATTGATTGCATTTAGTCTGCTGCGGTTTGTTGTTACAGTATCATACCTTCTGGAATTTGGCACGAGTATAAACACTAAGGGGTGATCTAATCTGTTTATAACATTATTTTATAATGTTTGTTAGTCATATATATGTTTATACTTTCCTTTTTGAGACAATATGAAAAGTCTAACATGCAGGCCTGAAAAAAAGTGTAAGCTTCCAGTCTTTTAAACTTTAAAAGTATGCTTCTGTAAATTAAGGAAAAAACCCAACCCAAACCATAAATTGTCTTTTTAAACACTTCCAACATACCATCATGTAGAGGTCTTCTCTGCCCAGTGCATTCTCCCAGATGAATGCACTAGTCCCTGGACTTTTGGATGAAAGTCAGCTTCAATTCCTCCTTCTTTTTCTTGGTTATGAATCTAACCAGTCACGTCCTAGGGCTTTGCATTCACACTGCTTTATAAAGTTTAGGAACCGTTAAAGTAAAGTCTTGGCCTTTCTAAAACATTCTGTTTATTTCATATGAATACTGTATCATTGCCTTTCTTTAAACTGCATTTTTTGCCAGGTTCTATTGAGAACAGTCTCTAGAACATTAACATTTTCTCTTCAGTTTTAGAAAGTTCTTTTCTAGCATATGAATGATAACTCTAAAATTGTAAATTATATATTTTTAAAAACCTTGTTGAAAAAAAAATTGTGCTGGGATTTTTTTTTTTTTTTTTGGTCATAAGTTTTCTCATCCGCTGACTGCTATTTGTAAAGTCTGAAACTGTCCAACAGCTTTTGTATCTACACAGCTATTTCCTTTTGCTTCAGTATTCATCAGAATCAGCTTGTTTATCTTTCCTTTAGGCTCCCTCATGTTGGGCATGTAGTGTTCTTAACAGGAATTATTGTACTCCTTGAAGAAAACTTAAGAAACAAAGTAGTAAGCAGCAACTCTAAACAGAGTTAATATTGTCATAATCTCCAGATTCTTGAATATTTAGTCCTTGACTAAAATTTAGCCAGTTAGTAGTTCCCTTGCTAAACTACAAAGCAAGAATGCCTGCTTTCTGTCTGGACTACATGTGTCTGACAGCCTGGATATGTTTGTACTTCAGTCAAAATGCAAAGTTCATCTGATGGTGATGCATACTTCATTTGTGTTAATATTGATGTAGCACTGAAGCAGACAAAGCAATCATTTGCTGTGCAACTTCTCAGGTGTTCTAAACAGCTTGACTGAAAATTATATTTTTGATGTGGAAATGCAAAAGAAGGATCAAAAATTCATATCCCTGTACATTTGAATAGTAGTATTAACATGACATTAAAGCTGATAGGAGTGTCTATAAGAAATGGATTTTTTTTAAAAAATGTCATTTCTTAAAGATTAAACTTCCATTTGGCTTCTTAGAGGCATTTAGCCTAGTTTACTAAGGAGAGGAGATTTGTGCAATCATAGCACGTATGCGCCCTTTTAATAGGTTTTGAGCACATAGGCTGATTTGAGACAAATTTGATAAAACTGTGGATACACTTTTAAAGTAATTAGAGCTTCAAATTTTTGTATAAATAACTGCTTGGTAGAAAGTACCTGAACTGAGAATTAGAGTGAAGAGACCTTCATTCTATGCAGGAGAGAAATCTGAGAAATGGCACAACTATGGCTTCCATCAGTTTGCAAGCAAGAGCCAGGTTTCATTTGTTGTGATTCTCACAGACCTGGGTTAAAAAAGGGAAAGCACCGTTGTTATATCACTAACTCCTGAACCCTGAGGGCAAGGATGGCACATGAGCAATCAGAGTCTGAGCTGGCTCCCAAAGCGCAGCTAGAGTCCAAGTGACAGTCTGTGTCATTCTGTCACCTCTAGCATTTATTAGCTATCACAAACAGAATTTTTCTGCTGACTTACTATTTTCCTGCATTCTACAAGAATTCTTAAAATAATAATATTCTTACCTGAGTCTCAAACTAGAATTTATGGGGGTTTTTTTACATTACACAGTATATGGAAGAGAGAGGGAAGACACCATTTCTGTGTGAACCTCCATTCAAGTTGATTATCTTTGTTTTCATTCTTTTTTCTCAACACCCCATAGTGTTCCATTTCCTCTCAGTATGCCATATTATTATCATCCCAGCTTCCAGTGTTCAGTGCATAAACCTAGTGAAAATACCTTTTAATTTCTCTCTTCAAGTTCTGTGTCTAGCCAATGTTACTTTTCATGCCAACTACAGTAAAGGTGATAGTTCTGTGTTGTAGCCCATAGTGGGCTGATAGCAATGGAGATCAATGTAGCATCAGAGCCTGTAGCAATGAAGGATTATAGAGCTAAACCTTAAACAACAGAGAGTTACAGGAGAGTGAAGATTGATGGATGCTCTTTTGATCTTTGAGTGATCATTTACAGAAAGAAATTTGAATTTTAATGTGACATTGCGATTAATAGTATTGCACTGGTACCAGCTAAAAATTCTTGTGGCCTAGAACAACAAAAAAGCCATTCTGGTGTCACAACAGCTCAAAAATAACTTCTAATTATATGAAGAAGCAGTATTAAATCACAAATATCAATGCTATGGCAATAAAATCCATCCTAACAAACAATACAGGTAAGCAGAGGCTGCACAGAATTCTTTAAGGGATCTTGGTCATAGCATTCTGCAGCCAACAGATTTCTCTAACAAGTTTTTATGTGCCTGCAGCAGACATTTGCAGGGTGATCTCTTTAATTGTACTAATAAATTAGTACAAATGTGTGTACAATAAAAAATATTTTTTCTAGACCTTAAAGATGTAGCAAAACACTGAAGCCCTAAACAATTTGTGGTTTGTAGTTAATTTCATTGTCAAAAACAAAAGATGTCAGACTAGTAGTTTTCTCTAGTGTCCCACTTCTAGTATATGGTTTCACTGGGAAGCATTAACAATGAATCAGTCAACTGCTCTGCTTTTATTTAGACAGGTGGAGTACAGATATTAAACTTCTACAATAAACAGATGCCTATCTGAATTTGACAGAATTTTTAAAAATGGTATTTTTTCATGTTTTCAAAGCTAATGCAAACACTGTGCATATCCTTTACTACAAGCCAGGATTACTTGCCAGATCTGCCAATCTCCAAAATTAGTTTTTTAAAAGGCCATGTACAAGTCAGTAAAAAACAGCTCATCCCTTTGAAGGTTCAAGACAGGCTAATATTTTACTTTTCAAGAAAGATAAGGATGAAATATCAGGAAGCGGTGGTATATATGGAACAGTGATATGTAAAGGCAGCCTTCTGTTCAGAATTATTATTCTAGAGAAGACTTTCACATAGTGCTGCTACTTAGGTTACCAGCACTGACAAAAAGTTAATTTTTAAATAAAATAATCTTCTGGAAGTTTACAAATTGGAATTCACTTACAAATTTAATAACACCTTGCTTCTATCAATATATGCTGTGTGGATTAAAACTGCAACTTTCGGTTTGACAAAATCTGTGTTAGCTGAAAAAAGCCAATACTCTGACAAAATATATATTAAAAAAATGTACCTCTGAAAAATTAGGCATTAATTATAAGCAGTCTCTAGTGGCTTAAGCTACCAGACTGCTCTTGTAGTTCAGTAGCAAAGTACTCACTTGGGAAACTTGTGATACAGTTTTAAAGCAGTTTCTCAGATGAGTTTTCTATTTCAGCAGCTAATTGAAAACAATTTGCAGAAGCAGCCATGTTCATTCACATTGTTAACCACTTAATGATCTATAAAAGGGGAAGTGATCCTGCTTCCATGGAATCATATAGTCACCTAATTAATTTCAACTGTTTTCAATTTTATATTATTTTGGAGAGGAATAAAATTTATCCACCTGATAAACTTATCCTTTTAAACATCAGAAATATTTAAAGCAATATATTTCCAGAGTCCAGACCAAGTATTCTTGGGTCCATTAACAGAACATGGCTTCCTCATTTATCTATAAATCCAATATTGTGCTATTTGGATTTTTTTAAAAAATTACTAATTTCTACTGTAGCATATTACAGTAAAATGTATTATAGTTAGATTTCTGCAGTGTCTTCTCCCAGATATTTACTCTTTTTGTTGCATTTCTACTCAAGAATTTTACTTTAAAAGTGGCAACACTGACCATAGATGCTAACATTATTGTAAAACTTTGAATTTTGAATCAGAAGATTTAGTAAGATAAACTTACTAAACAATATTACGGAAAAAGCAGAAACTTGATGCCTTACATGTCAGAAATGTATTTTCTATAAATAAATTGAATTACACAAAAAGATGTGTGTTGGGCAAGAATTGCTTCCATGTGGATCCACTGCCAAGATTGGGACGTTTGCCAGCTCCTCGGAATAGGATCAATTCTCTTGGGCATTTTTACAGTTTCCAGAACAGTACTTTGAAAGCCATTATGATGTACTGATCAGCTATAGGTACCCTTTTGCACTGAACAATTATCTTTGGGTATAAAACTGAGTATTAATAGAATACACAATATTTACAGAAACAGTAATAGTGTCAGTAATCATCAATATCTGTGGTGCTAGTCAGGATCTTCATAGTTTTGTAGTTTTCAGGAGTAGTGAGAAATGTTTTGGAAATGAAATACATTACAGCTATGAAAGTGCAATGTATGTGTGTCCAGACCTAGGGAAAAAAAACAACGAAGATAAAGTGAAAGAGCAGGGGCAGAATTCGCATTCCTCTACTTTTTCAGTTGTGGGTTTTGTTTTTTTTTTCTGGGGTGGATAGGTTGGTAAGGCTCTGACTGACGAACACAGCCCTCAGAGCAAAATGGAATAGGATTCAATTCTTTTTAGGTTAGTTATTTAAACTATAGAAATCCTAGTTTGGTAGAATTGGAGTCCTGGTTCTTTTTGTGGGGAAAACTAGGAGCTAGAATGGGAGTCAAATGTAGAGAGTGACTAATTATTTCTGAGAAAATAAGAATCTAAGGGTTTGGCTCAAGAGCAGAACAGTTCTATTCCAGTTATATAGTCTCAGGGTATTCAAAGCTGAAAAAACATAGGTTGAAAGAAAAAAAATGTTGAGATTAATAAGAATTGCTATTTTAATAGCTTGTATCTCAGCAATTAAAAAATCTAAAGTGAAAGATTGTATAGTATTAAAAAAAACTATATTTGACAATAAAAAAGAATAGGAATTTTTTAAAAAACAAACAAACCAAATCAGATCTTGATCTGACTGAAAACTGTTCTAAGCCTAACCCTCTGTGGTTAAGCATCTCCTTACCATGGAGCTGCTGCGTGGAATGTTTTCCCGGCAGAGGGACAGACTGTTTGCCTGTGTCTGCTTTCCAAATACTGAGTTAAAAAAAATTAGTCCTACATATTCACAGATTGAAATTTATATTCCTAGCACCTGCATATTTAAGAGCCATGTGATAACATGAAATCTGTTTGTGCTCTTATTAGAGGAGATTTATTGTAGAAATCTTTGTTTTCCAAATCAACAACGTCATTTTTCCTCCAAACTTGAATTTTAGAAGATACCAAGAAAATGGTATCAGATGCCATAAATTAAAATCCTATCTGACAAGAAGTGAGTGAAGCAACTAAGTTAAGCAACTAGAAAGTAAAGCAGATTCAGAATAGCAATAGTTCTCATGACATCGGTCTTGAGTTACAGTTTTCTTTTATGAACTATTCCATGTAGACATGTAAGACAAGGCATCTTCAGAATTTTTTCATAGTGAAAAACCCAATTTATTTAGTGTCCTTTCTGGCTAACTACTTTTTTTCTTTTCATCAGTCCTGAAGAAGTCAAGCATCCATATGTAGCATATTGTAACTTAGTTCCATTTCCCAATTCTCAGCAGTTACAATTAATGCTAAGAACAACCTGCACCTCATTTCCATATTTTTGTGAAAAACAAGATTTTAATTAGACTTCATGCTTACCATTTGAGAGATACTTTAATTCTTTCACCATTTTTGAGGAAACCACCTCTCCGATGCAAACATTATGCTTGGTTTCTGATTACTCCAGTTGGACTTTTTTTACAAGGTTTATTGAGAAAGCATACATTATGAGAATTTTAAGGAATTCTCTTTGAAATAAGTCTTCTTTTTGTCTGACAGAAGGCTTAAGTGCTATCCTGGCTGTGTAGCTGTCAACTAGATACAACCTCAAAATGAGGCTGAAGAACACAGTGAGGAAGAAGAGCTTCAGTTAATGAGGGAAAAAGTCTTTAAAAATACCCTTGATGTGCTTTATATCTGCAGTGGTGAAGATACAGAAGAATAAGAGGTTGCTGAATGGAAGCTAGAGCACAGCAGATAGCTGGTCTTTGACAGAGCCTAACAGAGGTGGGAGAAGATACATGAGATGAAAATCATCTTCTGCAGCAGCAGTCCTAGATGGACTATTGTGATTTACTGAGCAATCAAGACTGTAGGAAACAGTGACTGACACCCTGCCACTGACCTGATCTTTGTCTCTAGTGAAGCTGAGGACAAATGGGAGCAGAAAAGAAGGTGGGTAGTTTATTGTTGATTAGGCAGTGGTCTTGCTTTTACTACACAAGACAAACCATGTGTTTCACTTTGCTCCAGCAACTCACAAATAACATAATTTCATGTTCTTTTTGACCACTCTATAATACATTTTACTTATTCTTAATGCAGCCTAGCTCTATGGTTGCTGACAATTTATTTCTCTGTCATATAAGTAACTTTGTTGGTCTCACCAGCTGTTCTATAACGAAAATCTGACTTTGTCATGATCTTCCCCTTTCCATAGCTCGTTTAACATTGGCAGAGCTTGATCTGTAACACAGCCCTAAGTACATTGCAGGGTTTTCTCTGCATGTTTGCCTATGAGCAGTGAATGTTTTAGGCTGCTGTTCTATTTTTGTATCTTGCTTATATCAAAATCCCACACTGATTTGCTACATTTTTGAAGTGACTAATAAAATTTTAATTTCAGCCACTGCAAATATATTGTCAACCTAGAATTAGCTCTTGCAGTGGGAAAAGCTTACTGCAGGAGCCATAAAGTACTTGCCCTCCTTTTTCTTTCCATCACGTAAGCTTTGCTTACACCATGGATTTCAAAGACACCAGTGCCAAGGGAATAATCTGGGAGGCTTTCCACCCCTGTGCTCTTGCACTGACTACCAGATATTACAATGATCTTCATTCAGTGGCTTAACACATGAACAAATTATCTCACTACATGGTTCTCAAAGTCTTAAACCATAATTTCTTTGTCCTTTTCCATTTCAAATTAGAATACTTCTCTATATACCTTTGTCAGAGTCTGACTTTCCTCTAAGAATATTAAAAAAAATAGTCTAAAATGTTTATCAAAGAACCCAGAATACTCTAAGGGGTATTATAATCCGCAAGAAAAATATCCCATACAGTAAAATATTAAATCATAAACTTACTGTCTATTGATGAACACTAACCAAAACCTTAAATGGTCATTTCAATTTTAGGGTGCAATCAAACTGATGATTTTGTACCAGTATATGTTTTAATAATATGTGGACTTACTGTATTAAAATGAAGATTGAGAAAGACTTTTTTCGCTGGTGTTCATGTATAATAATCTAAAAAGACTGTATTGAGATCTTGAGAATAACACTTGCAGACCTATGACTGCTTTAGGAATTCAATTCCATCTGTATGCTCTAAGGTCTCTTTGCTACAGGTACATTATATATTTTATAATACTAAAGGGGATAACAATGCAGTGTGCAACAAGGGCACATTGCTAATAATCCCATTCCCATTAAATATTTAGAATTCTGTCATATTTCATAATCAGAACATAGAAATTACAAATTAGAACAGCTCCATGCTGATCAAAATGACTAAGTGTTAAAAGCTGTGAGAGGAAGCCATCGCTTGAAAACAAAATCCTGAAAGGGAAAGAAAAGATGCAGTTGCAATAATTTCTAAACGTTTTGGTTTTTTTTCCCCTTGATTTTTTGTTTTCCTGTTGCGGTACTAAGACAAGAGCAGAAATTCCTGAATGCTAAGCTGTCTGTAATGTTGAAAGAAATAATTTGATCTCTTTCATGTTCTGTCCTCTGTAAATCTGAAATATTACTGCTCCAATAGGCTCAGAGCAGTTCTCATCAGAAGTGCTAAACCTTAGTATTACCCCTTATTTTACAGTGATTTTGCACCGAGTTAGACCCTGACACAAATAATAGCCGTTCAAATGCTATTTCAGTTGAAGCAATGAATACAGCTCTTTGGCTCTGTTACCACATCGTGAGATTGGAACTACTAATGACAAATTGGATAGTAGTAACAGTGAGAGCTACTGCCCCAGCAGGCTGCAGCAAAGAGTGTATTTGAGCTTGCCTCAGCTCTCAGACAGGTTTTTTAAGGTTTTTTTTAAAGGTCCACTGCTCAGCAGCATCTATATGGGAGAAGGGAAGCAGAACCTGAAAGATATGCGGGAATGCCAGTGAAATCTCCACCATTTAAGCCACTCCGATTTCTGTTTGCTCAGTGCAGTCAGATCAGAGCAAAGCACAAAGGCTAAGGCTGGGGTTCACAAGGGTTGAATAATACTGGTTGTAATGTTGGATGACAAAACATGGTCCCTTTTCCTTTTTTTAAAGGAAATAGTTATAAAAGCACTAGCAATTACAAGTTATAACTACTTTCTGAGTCATCTTTCTACTAACAGATCACTTATCAAGTAATCAAATTTGAACTATTTTCTTACAAAGTAGCTGCAGCAAAAATCTGTCATAACCCGTATATACCTTTGTAGGGATCTACAAAGTAGATAGTAAAATAACCCCAAAAATAGTATAATAGTTGGATATTCTGGAAGTTTAGGAATATTCTTGTGCCTGTATTTTAAATTTTATGACAGAAAATGCATAAATATTTCCAAAAGACAGAAGAACACTGTTTTTATTATCAGATATCCAGTGGATTTTACACTGTATGAACAAGTTGCGGACAGTTGACAAAATTATCCTATACTTTCTTTCTTTTGACTTCAGACTTTAGCCTTCTTCAATACAGAATACCAGTATTTTCAGATAAGTATTTTGTACCTGAACTGTAGCAATAGAACAAAAACTGGTTAAGATCCTTTATATTAAATTACAAATCATACCCAGAGTTAATTTGATACGGTGAAGCACAGAGATGTCTACAAGTAGTGACTGATTCAACACTATCTATAACACATTTTTCTATCGTAAGCTTCCTTAGTCTGCATATGTAGATAGAGTGGATTTCCTGAAATTTTGATGTACACATTAAGATTTCTGTTTAGAGTGGATTTTTTACATGTTTATTTGCTTTGGTGAATATGAAAGGAACTATTTTTAAATTTAAGATTTGCTGAATTAGGCTCTAAATCTCTTACACTCTCAATCAAAAAAGCTGATAGTCTGAGACACTCATGGCATGTTAAATAGCTATTAGGTGATGGTCCTCAGGGGCAATCTAAGACATCCTCTCCTTAGCAATATGTTAATGTCCCATGAGCTTTTTGAGTAGTGTAAGAATTTGAAATACTGACTCTCAGCATTTGATCTATTGGTTGATCTGGTTATGCCTGTGAATGGCATCAGCTAGATCTAATATAATGAGAGAAGATTTATAAATGTGTGTGACATAGCAAAAAGACTTCTTAAGAAACAGGTTAAGTCTCTGTGCCAGCATAGGCAAAGCTCCAATAATATGGGCAAGAAACTGCCAATTAATTGTAGTTACTAATCAACTCTATGCTATTAGTTGTAGGTGCTGAAAACAAAACTCTTGCTAGAAAAACCTAGATGAGAAACAATAATGCAGCATATTTTCAAAGTAGGTGTCTCAAAATATCTGCAAGTTATTTTGTATCTTCCTTTATCACCTGCTCAGTGCATGAAAGAAACTGAGTGTTTCATGCTGGGATTTATAATCTCTATGGACCGTACCATAGTATCAAAGATGAAGTCAGCTACCATCTGCTCTATTTTATGCAAAATAGATGTGGCCCTTGAACTTCTGGCAGTTTTCCAAATTTTCAGTTCAATCCTCCATGCAGATTTCTAATGCTCCTGCTTTACAGGATATCCTGTTATTTAGCTCAGACCGTAAATTTTACTGTTCATGGTAAACTGTAAGTGGACTCAACACAGCGACAGGGCAGAAAGGTCTCTTTTTTTAAAAAAAAAAACAACCTTAGGAGAATCTTCTGAAACAGTATATATGCTTTATACATACTTTCCACTATATGAAACAAATTCATTCTTTACCACCAGGTTTCTGTGTTACAGAAGTGCTTAATTACTAAGTTTTACTCTTTTAGCCTTTGATTATTATTTTTTTTTAAATACACAAATCCTATTGCACTATTAACTTCAAATTAAAGACTAAAGGCTTAAAAAGATGATTAATATACAATTCAAGCAGGAAGCCTGATGCAAACAAACATTTTAGTAAACTCAGCCCTATCATTGCAGTGAACTAGTTTTGATTTTGTAGAGAACTTGCAGATTGAGCTCTTTTTCAAGATATCATTCAACTTCAATAATGTGAAAGGATAATTTGTCTGAATTGTCAATACTTCTTAAAAATAATAGCTAGGCAGTTATATTTTTCCATTTACCTTCACGCTGGCATTTTATTACCTGAAGCTGACTTAACACTTTGTAGTTACTGTTAGAAAGAAACTTGTAATGTATGTATCTCTTCAAAGATTCCAAATGTAGTGGAATGCTGTGGCGCTCTGTTCAGAATGTACTGCAAATTAAAATTGTGCTTGCTCCGTTTCAAGTATGTGAAACATGCTATTGACTTTTGATTGCATATAAAAATAACTTGTGTTTGCTTTTGCATTTATTAAAAATGCGCAAAAGATTATTTTTTCCAAAAGTCACACCTGGTCTGCCCATGAAAATACTATTTTTATTTAAAAATGTTGGAGCAGAACATGAAATGTAACTCTGAAAAGCCATATTTTTAAAAAATTATGTTTTTAAATTTTACTGCTTATTATCAGGAAAGATAGGAATCAAGAATAGCAAGCATACAAAGGTGAAACTAATTCACCTTTTGAACTCTCAATGTGCACGTATTTAGGATTTGATCCTGGTAGTCCTAAAAAGTTTATCAAATCCAGGGACCCATTCGTATTCAGATAAAGTCAGTGATAGCAGGGGTTTCTTATCTTCAAAGAAGGAGAAAATTCAGAATCTCAATACAAAGGAAAAACCCATACTCCTGATAAGAACTGTAAATCTTTCCTTTGAAGACTGACACTATGAAGGATTCCTGCTTAGAGAAGCCAGAGCAATATTTTTAAGAAACAGTGTCTGGACTTAGGTGTCATAGCCTACAAAATACAAATATTTTTATGAGAGAGTATGCTAGAAGGTGGAACCTGTGGGAACTAAAGTGATTACTATAGCAGACAACTACAGCAGTGGCAATGCTGGAAGTGGCAGTCTAAATGGAACTCCCATGGTTACTGGCATTTTCAGTTTGTTGTCATTTCACTCTCGTCATAGAGACTTTTCTGTCACAGTGACTGCCAATAAAGCAGCCCACAGCACTCCTGTAATAGTGACTCCTGGTTTGAAGGACTGATGGCTTTTCAGAGACCTTCATGGTTTAGCTCCTTATGATGGATTTTAGCATGATGCCAAGATTTTAATTTTGCAGTGCATGAATAAGAAACCAGCCAGATAAAAAGAGCAAAGTAATTAGCTATATTGTAGATAATGCCCTTCTCTCTATGCATTTTTTTTGTAGAATGTTTACTTTTCAACTATATTATCCTGACTGACAATATAGGTTCTAAGGCTCAAATAGGTCCAGGCACGTATTTACCGTCGCATCTCTCAAATGCTTTTAATCTATTGTCCCTTTGTTAAACGTTAAGTCAGGAAGTCTGTAAATGCCATGGAGCATGGAATGTGTGTAATTTGTCTGCAGGACAAGAGACTATGTGCTTCCTTTCCTATATACTTGTTAGATCCTAGATCTGAAAGGGAGGCAACAGAAAGTTTTTGGGAAGATTCCAAGGAGACTGTATACTTTTCCTCTAATGTTATCCTCCTGTTATTTCATTCACTTACAAATTGTGCAGTTTTGTCCTTTAATTTTTTCCCCAACTTCCTTCCAAGAAGTGTTTGAGCCCACAGGACAATTTTGAAAATGTTTATCTTCAGAAGTTACTAACTGAACTTTAAAGGGGAACATGGCTGGCAAGCACAACAGAGTTGTTATTTTTCCCCTATAACGATTTAGCCTTTGACGCATAGACAGATGGTCGTGATCTCCTCCTCCTCCACTCATGGATTTTTCTAAAATGACACCCAAGTTTTTCTTGGCAGCAGTTAGAAAGTCTGGCAAACAGCTCACTTGAGCTCCAATTATATTGACCACATTAATGCAAAAAGATCAGCAAATGAAGTGTTCCATATTCATTTGGAAGAGAAGAATTAAAATGAAATAAGATAAACACAAATTAGAAACAAATGCCAGCTTCTTGCGTCCACCCTTATATCTATGGATTTACTGTGGCCCATTTTTTTCTGAGAACGAATGCTTCTTGAAGGTGTAGGACGTTAACTCTCTCATAGTACTTCTTAAGGCAGTAGCAATTAATAGAATTAGATTTCTGATAATGTCTTCATAGGCAGAATAATACCCATTTGCTTTTAGTGTTCTGAGGAATACTAGAGAATAAAACTTCCCCTCCATGCTTCAGTGACACCAACTCTTCAGATTAATGTTATCTGTGGATTTATTATCAAAGCTTTTCACACTTGTCTGTGCTTGTCACAAACTCTCCTGGGCACAGGAGAAGCAACCAGGAATGTGAGTAATTCCCTATTCAAGGGCTTCTAGCTGAATATTTTTTCTGAGGCAGTACCTACTATCCAACCTACATTTATTTTACAAGGCAAAAATGAGGAAATCTTCCTGACAATTCTTTTTCTACCCAGTTACGGGTTAACTTCTTGCTGGTACTGTGTGCTGTAGCAACTGCATGTTAGCTCCTGTTTGCTAGTAACTGGTGGGCAGGTTAATACTTCTCTACTAGTACAAAAGCCATCACAAATAGCTTTACCTGTGGCAGCTAAATAATGTCCTCTAGGGCAAGGTATATATTTAGACAGCTATATTCACGTTACTTATTTACCATCTCTGTAGAAAGGTGGTAAGTAGAATGTATTTAACATCTGCTGTATATAAAAAGTACCATTTAAAAAAAAAATCTTTTTTTTTTCTGCTAAAGTATAAATACCAACAAGTTACATCAGTGAAGCTGTCTTGTGATGACAATTTGTTGTTCTACCTAGACAGCCAGACCATCTCTAATTCTGAGTCTGATTCATTGCCATGAATAACATAAAATTAATTGTGCTCAAGGTGTTTGAAGTTCCAAGCTATCTGAAAGAAATTCCTAACTCTTAGATACTAAGCTGTCAAACCAAAGACATCTGATCATTTTTCTTGACAGAAAAATTCTGTGCTCATACAGCTATGTTTAGAACAATTGGACTTAGGCAACTGTATACTAACTTCTAACGTTTGTATTTATGCACACTACAGCAAAGTTGTGAATCAGATCTCTTATTTCAGGTCTCTGACTATTTTAAGGAAATGTCCAGCACTGAATCATAGACAACGGGATTTGAAATGACATCTTAAACCTAAAGCATGTCCAGTCCTACTTTTTCATAAATTCTTATCTTTGCCATAAATATCACACCCTCCGACACTGTATATATTCATTACACAGCTGCAGCTCCTCCTCTAAGCTAGCTCACACAGCTGTAGCTATAGAGTGCAGACCAGATGGCCAGTCAGAACCCTGCTTCTTATTGTCTGCAAAACATAATTACTATTGCCAATAATCTCTGCTTCTGGGCCCACACCTTGTGTGTTTTAACTAACACAACCATTCTTTCCTCAGCCAAAAATTGGCCTGTATCACATGTTCAACACCATCATACTTACTCTAGGACTTTTTCTACTGTTTCATTAGCATCCTCAACTCATTTTTTGTAGTAGAAAAGTTTACTTTTAAAACATAATCCTTTTCACCTTTTTTTTTAGCTGTGCCATGCAAAGGAGTTCTGCTATGCATTAACTCCTAAAGATTTAACTATTTTCAGCAAGAGAGCAGAAAAGAAAACAAAGGGTGTACAAAGATAAAGAATGTTTTCAACTAGAATACTTGTGATCTTTCTCATTCTTCAAAATTTCCCTTTCATAAACCAGTAATGCCTTCCAGTGCTGTGCAGCAAGCAGCAGAAAGTGCTTGTCCTCAGAACATTTGAAAGAGTAAAAACACCATACTAATTCCAAAGAGAACCTTCTCAGCGGTACCTCTCTCCCATGAAACTCCTGCAGCTTTATAGAACAGCTTGAGTTAACAACACCTGCCTGTTCAAGACCAGAGGGGAAGATGTGCCAGTGGGGAGAGTTGCTGGCACATTTCTGCCAATGACAATAGCTCAGTCACCTCTGCTGGTCACTGTGGGAGGGAGAGATGTGGTCTCTCATTTAGGGCAGTTCCAAGATGGTAACATGTAGTCAGCCCAACTCTTTTAGATTCCTCTCAAACACACTCAGGTCAGGATAGATGTGAAAAACTAATGTGATTTGTTTGATTTTAAGTATCTCATTTTCACCATTGGGCTATGAATCTCTTAATAGCTTCATACTCTCAGTGGTCATGAGGCCTTGCCCTGTTGAATCAATCACAATTATCCAAGCTCAAAGTAAAAGGCATAAATCATATGATGGTTGCATTAAAGAAGGTGGTCAAATCACAGAATCATTGAGGTTGGAAAATACTTAAATTGTATATAGTACAACACCCCTGCTTAAGCAGGGTCAGCTAAAGCAGGTTGCCCAGGGCCGTGTCTCCAAGAATGGCCCAATTACTCCAATTACTCTCAACAACCTATTCTAGCATTCAGTCACCCTCACAGTAAAGTGTTTTCTTACATTACATGGAATTTAATTTGTATCAGTTTGTGCCCATTGCCTATTGTCCTGTCACTGAGCACCACTGAGAAGAGTCTGGCCATGCTCTGCTTAAAAAAGAAAAAAAAAAATAAAATAAAAATGGAGAGATACATTCCTGATCCTTTTGAAATGTAATTGTTTAATAGGATCTGGAAATACAGTCTACCTCCAGAATGACATAAACATTGGTAAGAAATGATGAGGTAAACCTTCAGTCATGATTACAGGAAAAATCTTCATTCTGACCATCCTGAGCACTGCTTAGTGGTGCTTATAGTAAATCAACCACTGGTGAAGAGTAGCATGAAAGACAGCAATCAGCTCAGACAGTAACCTTCCTTGTGGCCAGGACAAAGGCAATCCTTAGTACAAGAACTGCAAGAAATCTTGTTAAAATGGGTACATTATTCTTTGCTGTAGCAAATTTCTGCTAGACAGGCAAGAGGAATTAGAAGAGGTCTACAAATGATCTACTGTTGTAGTTCTGCTTTGGCTATAACAGATGTCAGCAACCTAGGGAATGTTCTAATCCTTCCTGTTGAGCAGTGACCCAGAGGACTAGGGTCATTCTCACCATCCTACCCTAGGGTGTTGTAGTCACTTCCTCCATTAAGATTGGCAGTTATAGGTGGTGAGCTGTTGCATCCTGTTTCACTCATTTTATGCTTGCTGTCAGACCAGTTTCTGGTCTTTCCTTAGAGGCTGAGCGGCACAAATAATTCAGAAACCCAGAGAATCTGTCCCTTTGGAATTGTTACCTATACTGAGTGAAACACTATGGAGAACTGTGTAATGCAGCTCAAGTAGCATCTAGTGATCTTGCTCTGACTAGTCTTATTGAAAATTTCCCTTTTAGTTCCAAGACGGTTTTATTATGCAACAAAGGAAAATTCGCTGCCAGGTTTAAATGGTACAAAACTTAAACTCTTGATGCCAGCCCATAGTTCTGCTACTGAAATGTGAGCCATTAAAATAACCTGACAGACTTCACAGTCATAAAGCCACTGCTTAAAACACTTCAAAAAGATCTGCGATTTTATATTAACTCTTGCTTGTATCCAAGAAATTATCAGATTTTTCTAAATGTCCAGAAGCCCAGCAATTTGTATTTTTTTACATGAAAAGGCCTGATTAGAAGTGACTTTTTTTACAATTTATTGAAAAAAATTACAAATAATCTTAACTTCATGAAAATAAGGATTGACAAGACTTGCTTAAATCAAAGAGTTCAGGAAGATACTGTGCAAGCTTCCCCCATGCAGTGCTGCCAATTGATTTCAATTCGAGTTTGCACCTGCTATTTTAGCCTTGGGCCTCTCCTTCCATAGTGTTTTTATGACTTAGACAAATATACACCACATTTAGAATCAAGTCCTTAAGTCCTCTTTTCTAGAAAGCACAAGTTATATTCATTCTTGTGAATCGCAACTGGGGAGGGCTGCAGAAGAGTGCATGAAAAGATTGTAGTTGGTTTTCAGTTGTCAATAACATTCACATACAGACTCCCATGATCTTTCAATGTGATCTGGTTAGCATGCAATTTCAAATTAACCCTGAAAAAGTAATGATTGTATCACCGCTTTTACAAACTCTTCATACTTCTGAGCATGAAGGTCAAAACTAAAAGACAGCCTTGTAGTATTAGCACCACTTACATAAATTAGTGGCTCCTTGTGTTCTTGTACTGCTTATTTAGGCTATTCTCTAGATGAAAGAGTTTTAATTATACAGTAGGGTCTTAGTGATACACTGAGCCTTCTGGACTGAAGTAACTGAAACCTGACACAGATTAGTCATATTTTCATCTCCATGTTAGCTGCTGTCATTTTTTCCCCCCAGTAACACTTCTGTAAGTGACTAATTCTATACGCTACTGTGCATACATGAGGTATGGCACTCGCTTGCCTAATGCAAAGCATATGTACCTGGAATAGGCTACAAATTCAGGTAGACATCTAAACCTTTTAGCCTGTAGAAGAGAATGCAGTTACTTTAATGTACAGTAAATGAGAGACTGAGATTTGTGCCACTAGAGAAGGGCCTACTATGAGGCATCATCATTCATCAATCTTGTATTAGGAATAAAGGTGTAGTGGCAAGGAAACTCCACTGTTGCTCAAGGCATAGTTACAAATTAGCGCTGCTAATGTTTGTAGCGTAGTTAAATGCTGACACCATTACTGCTCATGGCAGAGAGTTGAGGCAGGGAAAGAATTATTTTCTCCTGTTGACTGCAGCAAGGCAGCTCACTTAATTTAGACTTCAAGCTATATGAGATACAACAAACATTATTTTGAATAAAATGCTTTCAGCAGACTTAACAGTAGACTTTAGTGGCAATATATTTGACATGCTCTTGCATTTAATATACTATAGAAGAATGGCACCTCATAAAATTATGACCCATTCCTAACATTTCACTGATAAATGATTCAGTGAGACTGACTTCATATGGATGCAAAAAAATTTGAGTAGTACTTAACTCTTTAAAATATGTTTTAGAAGTTGAAATTGAGCAATGGATAGACAAGGTAAGTTGCCATCCTGCTTAAAAATCTCTGACAGGTAGTACAGAGAGCTTTGTGTTTTGTAAAAAACCACTTCTGTCACAGCAAAATGGGAATGTAACGGTCAAGACTTAGTTAATGGCCAAGATGGGTCTCAGTCACGAAACTCATTTCATGCAGTAGTTGTTTTCCAGTAATTGTCCTATTACTTATATCTTAATACATCATAAAAGACATGTGTGTGTTTATAACTTGTCTCTTATATGGAAGTCCTATCTCACTATTACAACAGTAACTACCTGTGTGGTATCATATATTGTGTACATTTGCACTGGTCTGTGTAGATTCAAAGCTATCTGAGTTCCTGAGGAACTGAGTACAAAATGCAAGCCCAGAAAGGACCCATGAGTCCAGTTGCAGCTTACCCTTCCATCATGAGTGATGACTTCAGGTACTTAGTTACAAGCTTTCCACATTTCTAACACTACAGGAATTCCTTTCACAGAGTCTCTCTTCAGGAATGCAGTTTAAGCACACTGTCAGGGAACAGCAAGAGCAGGTTGCTCCCTGAGGGAAGTTGAGCTAGCAGCTAAGAGGTGACCACAAGGCAGACTAGGCAAGGACCTCACCATTAGGACACAATTCCACAGCACCAGAGACAGGCAAGCAGAGCAGGACAGCAAGACAGAGTCCGAGGTCCATCAAGGGATGCATGACAGCACTTCAGGAACAGGGTCAGCAGCAAGCACACCTAAGGTGCAACTCAGGGAAGAACTGAACTGCTCAGCTTGAGCTTAAATGGAGTCCCTGGTCAAAGGTGCGGGGAGGCCTCAGGTGAGGTGGGTCAGAGCAATTACTGAGAGAGCTTATTACTGCACTCAGGGCCCTGACACAGAACATGCAGACTTTGTAACACAGTTGCTAATCCAGTGTCCTTTTGCTATTAGCAACGTAATGAAAATACGTATGTAGGGGAAACAGGAGAACATGTACATGTGGTTTTCATTGCCCAGATTCCTTGTGACTCTCGAACAGCCTTTAGATATAAATCACCCTTCTCCAAACTACCCAGGATCATTCTCCTCCTGTAACATTTGGTAAGTTATTTGTGAACTTTACTTCCTTTCTGATACATGGTGCCCTAAATGCTCATGAGCTTTTGAAGTTCCTTCATAAGTGGTAAACTGCCTTATAACTACTTCCAGAATGTGACAGAATCAGTTTTCCTTATATCTCTTGTGTTTGTGCCCATGGGTTTTTTTAGGAAGCTCATTTAACTAGAGCTAAATCTATATTAAAGAGACTGTATACTCAAGTAAGTACTTGGGGCATGTGTTAAAACCAAATTTTGATTTAATAAATAATGTTTTTAATAATTATTTTATAATACGATTTTTCAAGTACCTTGTGCTATCCTTAATGTGCACATGTATATAACTAATGCACAAATGCATTTACATTCTTATGCATAAGTGGCCTGCCACAAAAATTTGCATTTAATGATGAAGAAACAATACTTCTAAAAACCAAGAGTCTACCCTAATCACAACGCACTGTAAGATAGGAAGGGGAAAAAAGGAATAAAGAAATATGAGAATATGACAATAGTTACCTACATATACACAAAATTATATGAGCTAATAATCTTCAAAATTCATGACATGAGGTACTTTTTATTTAGAAATAGATATTTGCTTTATCTATAAAGTGGGAACATGGATTATTTTCCCATCCTCTCATGCACAGGAGTGAAACTTCCTATATTGCCTGAAATATATTCAGGTTGTGCCTGACAAAGTGGGCACAGTTCACAGTTGAGCCCTTCAGTGTGAGTATCAGCCATAGTCAACAGCCAGGTCTAGTCCTAGAATGTCTCAGCAAAAGAGAAGGATGACAATCTTCCTGCATGCAGTCATAGTTTTCCCAGACAGCAGTGACTGTGAGTATAGGGAGTACTGTCTACATCAAAGTCAGCACCTGTTAGAAATACATGTACTCCAGTGGAAACTTTGTGCCTACAGTCACAGCCAAGAAGTTAATCAGTGCAGGCTCTAGAGCCTGTTCATTTGATGCTGAAACAAATGTGCTGTGCACTTCTTGAAGCTTCTGCACTGCACAGAAAAATATTCTATTCTGTTGTGGTTAATTATTATAGAAACTTAGTAGTCCTGTATCAAAGTGTAGTGTGACCTTCAGTAAGGGTTATTAAAAAGACATAAAACCCACTGAAAATAATGCTTTTGAGATAATCACAGCCTTGTTCAATGTGGGTTGAAATTACAGATTCTTCTGAAACTGGTGCCTCTAAGGGCAATTGATTGGCTTGACAGACTGGTTACCTCTCTAAAAAAAAATTGGGAACAGTGGGAACTAGTTAGTAAATTCTTGAAGGGCTAACAGATATAATTAAACAAATTAAATAATACAATACAGGAAATATGTCTCTGAGTATATTGCTTCAAAATTGGAGAATATTTTTGCTCATTGCCTCATGTCTTTCTAACTTCATTGACTTTTAGAAATTTATTCAGCCTTGCAAATTGTTCTGTGATGGAATTTGTATACAATATTTACTCTGTTGTACTGATTTATTTTGGATCTTTTATTTCTTAAAATTAAACTATAACATTATGGTGATTCTTAACGTGGTATCTCTAAAGAACCAACTCCTTTTAATCTTCACAGAATACATAGATAATGCCCATAGGAATAATTCATAAAAATAAATCACATTGACACATTCCATGGTATCTCGTAAGGCCCTGCAGGGTGGCAGTAGCAGCAGCCACTTGTATTTACTGTGTGTCTATTCCCCCAAAAGCTTTCTGTCCTAGTTTTAATTTGGCTTTACATCATGACAAACAAATTGTTTTGATTTTTTTTTTCTACATATGACAGACTATCTGATATTTCATTGCTAATTTTTCTAAAGGCTGACTGTAGCCTTTCCATCCTCTCTGAGAAAGTTCTGTGTTTTTCATACACAATTTCTCTGCTAGTGTGGGGCCTTCAAACGAGTGTTAAACCAACTGATATGAAGAATCATAGGATCACAACATCATAAGATAATTCATGTTGGAAGGAACCTCAGAAGGTCAATGAATCAAATTACGTATGAGGATGACCAACTCTCCTAGGTACAGCAGAGCTAAGTCAGACCAAGAAGCCGTGCCAGGAGGTCACGAGACCAATATCATGATATAAAGGTAACAGTTCTGGTATTCTCTTGTGTCATGGCTGTTAGAGTTGCTTACGTACCAAAGTGTCGCTGTTTATCATTAACAGGTAGTCTGAAAAGCAATCCCACAGGAAACTTTTCTCGTCTCAAGAAAGCTCTTAAAGGCTTCTTAAAACTGTTTTATTGTCAATCAAAATAAAGCCTCTCCCATGGAAAATAAAAGCTGGAGATCTCTTTTTCAAAGTTGAGCTTTAGCTATTCTATGGCATTCTTTGCCGACTGGCATCTACGCTAGGTATTACAGTTCTGGACCTCTTAACCCTGTACCATCCTGTTTGGGTATTGTGTATCCTGTAATGGAGAGGTGAAAAATGCGTTCTGAAAATGTGAAATGCAAATAAGTAATAACTCATAGTAAGCATCTACAATGTTTTATTTTATTTATAAGCTAGAAATGGCCAAATAGCTGTAAAATTTACTATGAAGAAATTTTCCTGTTTGTTTGGAGTTGTCCAAGAAATGGCCTTTTCTCACAGACTAAGGAGTAAACATTTTTATTTTTAGATATACGTACCTCATGCTATTTTACCATTCCAGCTTAACTACCATAAATGCAATATACAGATACACATCTGCAGCATAAAAACCAAAAACACACTACAAAGAACACCTCCCACCAACAAGCAAGTCTCACTTATGTGATATTATAATAGTTCCTCTTTTGTTATTTGATTTAAGGAGAGTTTAAAGGCTATACTGATACTGAGTTGCAACATATGTTTTACAGTGTTTTTATAGTATCAGGTGGAAGGTGTAAACATAGAAACTGTTTCCTATTGAAATTAATATGTATTTTAAAACATGATCAGAGAAATGGAGAAATGGAGGAAATGGAATTTTACATAGAAAGTTAAATTTATAGTCTCTGCATACAAAAATTATTTAGAAAATCCTTACTTTCACAGGTAATAGAATCTAAAGATATTTTTTAGGTATTGTACAGCTGTTAGGAAATGCAGGTCATGCATACAGTCTAGTAATATTTTTACAGGCGGTAAGTTTTAAATAAATTTCTCATAAAGTCGGAAAAGATATTTAAAGAAGTTGTAGGACAGTGGCTCTTTAAATCTTTGTGTATGAAATAGCAATAATGAGGTTTTTTTAGATTGACATTATTAGCTTTTTTAAAGGGAGGTAGTATATCCCTTGTGGTAACTTATATAAATTACCTGGGGTTTTTTTTTTCTATGCACATCTATCCTATAATCCAAAATTAAAATACAGTCATACAGGTATGCAGAATATTACCCAGTTCTAGTTTTAAATGCTAAATTACCTAAAACATTTTTTTCTATGTGTATTATTTAAAGATCTTATAGTTTAGTTCCTCTTGGCAACTCTGATTTTACATGTGAGACAACCAAGATAAAGAAAATTAAACTGAGCTATATACAAAGTCACTCAATTATCGGCAGAGTTGAAAGCCCAGATACAAAATCATAGCTCCACTGAAGAGAAACCTAAAACTTTGAGATGGTTCAGGATGGCAAGATTCTGCTGCAAGTCCTCTACTTGTGCTGCTAAAATATTTTCCTTAACATTAGAAATAAGAACAGGGATTGTAATCTTTAAAGCTATGAAGTGGAAGAGAGTATTCAAACTATTCATGCAACAATAGCCTTTCAGAAACCTTAAACTGAGTCTGATGTTGATAACCATTTGCAAACTGTATCATAATTCTTGCCTCCCAGAGATAAAAGTATGTTCTGACCTTCAGCCTGGGCTCAGCAACCCCTCAATTTTCAGTGCTGAGCCAGGACCCTGATGGCAATGCAGCTGCTCAGGTCTCTAATAACCATCACTTCAATTGCCATCAACAACGAATGTAAACTTTGGAATTGCCTTGAGCTATACAACTAATTTTAATTTTTTGGGCAGTTTGAAAAACAAGATTAATGCAGAACAATGTTGGAAAGAAAAATCTTGACTCTGAAATAACAATTTTTCTTATGGAACTTAATGAAAAATTTCCACGTGTAATATGAATTATTTTGACAGGCTGTGACGCTTGTGCTGGAAATATTACCAAAGGGACACTAGATGGGCTATACTTTGGTCCTCCTTTGAAGCCAATAGCTTCATATCCATTGACTTCAATCAGAACAATATTATGGCAAGTACCTTTTACAAGTGCTTTTATTCTGTTTTTTCTTTATGGAAGACATGGTTATGTGGTTTCACTACCAGTTCATCTGTTTGTCTGTCTGTCTTTCTAGTAACTTTTAAATGTAACAGAGGGTAGTTGACTCAAAAGAAAATCCCTACAGGTCTCATGAAAATAAGAATCTGAGTAGAAGACCCTGTGTGGTGGTTTGACCCACAGTGGGACCATGTGGTCCTGCATTCACTCCCCCAACCCGGTGAGATGGGATGGGAGACACAACAAAGGGGCACAGGGTTAGGAATGAAGGACAGGGACGGCTCACTCACCAGTTATGGTCACAGGCAAAACAGACTCAACTGGGGGAAGAAAAATCAATTTAATTAATTGCAAATCATCTGAGTAGAAAAAAACAACCCCATCTTACAACACCTTCCTCCACCCCTCCCTTCTTCCTGGGCTCAAATCACTTTGCTCCTGATGTCTCTACCTTCCCCTGCCAGCGGCACAGGGGGCAGGGAATGGGGATTCAGTCTGTTCACCTCTGCTGCTCTTCCGGGCATGGAAGTCCAGGAACAAGATGTTCCAACATGAGCTTCCCATGGAGTCACGGACCTCTTCGGGCTCAGCTCCCAGTTCTGGCATGGGGACATCCAGGGGCTGCAGACTCACCCCCTACTCTGGGGATCCACCCCTGCTCTGGCAGCAAGCTATTCTGGGGGTCACAATTCCAGTCACACTTGCCCTCAGGCTCAACTTCTCTGCTCCAGCGTGGGGTCCTCCATGGCCTACACATGGGTCTCTGCTCCACTGTTGAATCTCCATGGGCTGCAGAGGATTTGCTTTGTCTTCTCCTACTCCATGCAGTTGAACTGGGTGTGGGTCTCTGTCTTTTCCTCTGTCAGTGAAGCTCTCTCTCTCTCTGTCTGTCTGACCTTTGTTTAGGCTGATGGTCACCTTTTTTTAGGTCAACAGTCTCTCCTCCAGGTACCACACCTTCTTCTTTTCAGGACAGTTCTTCCCCTCACAAACATGGATTTGCAGAGGTGTTTCTCTAGTGCTCGTTGGCCCAGCCTGGGCTGGAGGCGTCTCCACCTTGGAGCCAGGGGAGCTTTTTGCTCTCACAAGGTGGCCCTTCCACCACTACCAAAAAAACGACTCCCCCCCACCACAAACCCAACACACCCCGAGTCCTACTAAGGCAAACGCAAAGAGAGACTGACCTTTAACCATTCTGCTTGGTCTGCCCAGCAACCAAGAGGCAATAGCTTGCATATAGTAGCAAACTAACCATGAAACCCTGGGCTAATCACAATATGTTCCATATTGTAAAACCTTAATTTTATAACTAGAGATAAGGTGATATAGAGAATGTAAAATGGCTGACTAAAATCTCAGATTTTATCAGAAATCCAACATGGCCCTTAGAGCCTTCAGTGGCAATATATTTATCCTGTATTTGATCTCCATCAAATACAAGTCTTCCCCCTCAAGACTTGAATCTCCTTTACTGACTTTCAAAGAGTTGCCCTCATGGAATATGTTTGCCCCTTTGTCAGTATTAAAAAGTTTCATTACTTGCTGACTCTTTTTTCATGTTCTCTACATGTACAACTACTGAGTAGTTAGTTCAACATGAAACAAAGAAATTACTAAAGGGTAAGCCCCCAACAGCCATTAAGAACAATAATCAAATACAACTTCTTGCTTGAGAAATTATTAAATTTCTTGGCAGAAGTGGGGGATAAGCTAGATACAGGATGACTTTGCTCATGACTGGTTCTTACATACTCCCCTGAGTGTCCTGTACTGGCTACTGGTGGTTCTTTCTCATTACTCTGAAATAATGTGATACCAGGAACAGACACAGGGCCAAACCCATCTCCACTCTCTGGAATTCCACTGAATAGTCACTACATTGAGAACACATGAGAGATTAAACAGCAAAGAATAGACACTCTACTGGGTTGTTATTTTGGAGATAGGCTTCTGGGCTAGGTGCGCCTTGGTCTGAGCAGCGTGGCCTTTCTTATGTTCTGTGTTCTTATACACTGCTGAAACTTGGTTAAAGGTCATCCTTCATTCAGAAGCCTCTGTTTGACACATGCCAGCTCCCCAGGACCTGCAGCTAGGGTACGATTACCTGTGATTTATGATGGCTCTGGAAGTTATAACTAGTGCTGTATAAGCACAGAAGAACTTGAAAGCATAAATATGCTGCTTAGAAAGTAAACCCCTCCCAGAAAAAGAAAGGTAAAACTAAAGCCTAAAAAAATTCACTTCTTTTGAAGTGTACTTTAGCTTGAAACCTTTATGGAACTACCTACTACATGGTACAAGATGCATAATTTTCTATGTTAGCTTCTAGTTTGAGTGCAAGTTCATAAAATTCCTGTTGGACACATTATTGAATAAGATGCTGTACTGTTCTGCAGCATCTGGACAACTATGTAGTTGCAATAAATATCTGCAACTATGTAGTTGCAATAAATATCTGCAACTATGTAGTTGCAATAAATATCTGCATGTGTCAATGTTAAAACCATGTGAATGCATAAAGTGTCTCATCTACATATGATAAAAAGGGGATCAGATGAGATAATGCAAACTAGTTCATCAAAAGCATGGGTGCCATTGTTGAAGTAATCTGGCCTTGAATATTTGCATGTCTGTCATGGAAACACTTTATAGTCAAAATAGCTATATGCTCTACACAGGGATCCCATCACTGTTGTTTCTGAAACTGTTTTGGTTTTTTTCCCTACTCTGAGACAGTTAACCAGGATTTTCCGTATCTTAGATAATCAAGCATCTTCAATAATTGAGTCAACTCCTCCAGATTTTACTATGCTGAGAGCCACGTAAGGGCAAATTAAGGACAGAGAGATGCATTTTGTGGAGCTCAATCCTAAATGATTCATGTAAAAAGAACATTAAATGTAGTCAGTCAATAGTTCTATGAACAGAGCACTTGCAAGACTGTCCCTTATTTATAACAGAAGTATTTATATTAATTACAATGAAACTATAAATACATATGACAAGGAGACTACCCACAATTGTATTCCCAAATGAAAATTAATCTGATGTGCTCTGCAGATAATGTTGTTGGACGAAATAATCATGATAATATAAGAGGAGGGAAATACTTGAATATTCACAACATTTTTCATTGTGAGAATCCAGCTAAGACAAGGCTGCAACAGTCTTCAAATAGAACTTAACCTTTAAGATTTTTTTTCTTGCTAAAACCTTAAAAAACCCCCCAAACCAATGACAGAAGGCAATATTAACCCCAGTGTATTCTCATTCCACTGATGTAAGAAATTAAACTTTTTTCAGTGTAGTTTAAAGTGTAGTTCTGTGTGTCTTGGTATAAAGAGTTCCTACTGTTTTTCAAAGCTGTGAATTTCCTCTGTGAATTTGGTCTTCCCTGTCATCCCTTAGTTCCCCAGAATGCATAATCTGACAGTCCATTAGTTGTGTGAGAGAGAGAACCTGTTCCCTTTGGTACCAAGGAGGGAATGAGTGTTCAGTGGGAATCTCATGCATGAGAGGCCCATCTGGGACTGGCTGATGAATGGCTGTAGTCAGACTTCAGTTACATTCTTTTAAGCAGTTTTAGAATGGAAAACATTATCTGTGGGTTATATGGCTTTTGATTACCTTAAAGCAATTATTTCCTAGCTCCTGTGAAACTTTGGAGATGGGGAAATGTTCAAAAAGGTCTGTGTAGAACAGGTCGCTGGTTCCAGCTCCCAGTGGCAGGCAGAATACCAGAAATTGTTCTGCCAGAAGGGAAACTACCTGAAGTTACCTTCCCCTGGCTTTGCACCGTGTCTGGGTTCTTTGGTCACTGACAAGTGATTGACCTCAACTAGTCGCTTCTTCAGTAGGTGCACCAACAGTCTCCTTTTTTCTGCTGTAATCCTATTTTCCATTAAATGTGTGTGAATGTGATCTCCTAATTTATGTTGAAATTAGCAAGTAAGTTTATGATTTATTAAGGAAATGCGTCTATCCCCATGAACACAGTGTAGTTGTCTGCAAATGATTTCCCTAGGAAACCGGGCTAAAAACGGTGATGCTCAAGCTTTATCCTCTCTGCAAATTAACTCCATTCTGACTCTCTCCAATGTCTCTTCATGGCTGCGGTGTTGTCTGCCTCATAGAAAGAATTGTTGTGCTGAGGGCTCCTCAACAGAAAGGTTGAGATACACTGAAAAGAGGAACTTTCTCCTCCAGGGATATCCATCTGCTTTCAATGTAATGAATGCTTCACTTAGGAATATCTTTGGGTGTTTATTTAGATTAAGCTTTATATCATACTGATTTTTTTAAAGTTGCCTTTGAAGGCAGCATGATTTTAGATTAATTTTATTAAGCTAGTGTAAATCTCCTGTGACTACTTATTTAAGTAGCAAGGTACTGTAGAAGCAAGAAAACATTATGTCGCTTTTAGCTTAAACCTGTTAATTGTTTTGAGTTAATTTAAAAAAGGTTGGCTTAAACAAAATAAGTACCCAAACCACCTCCTGTGTGAATTAGAAGTCACTTTTTGATTTAAACTGTTTGCTTTGTCACTGATGATGTTTAGGTTCATTTATTGAAGCGCAAGCAGGAAGGTGAGAAGTTCTCCAGGGCGCACGCGGCCCGCGGGCGGTGCTGCGCTGCGCTGCGCTGGAGCCGTCTGCTCGCGTGTAGCGGCTGGCGGAGAGCGGGGGCCGAGGGCTCCTGGCTTCCCGAGG